>NW_027331961.1:0-226885 GCF_048418815.1 Hemitrygon akajei | reverse complement strand
GGGATGGGGGAGAGAGATACCACAGGAGGAAGGGGGGATGGGGTTGATAGATCCCACAGGAGGAAGGGGGATGGGGGAGAGAGATCCCAAAGGGGGAGAGAGATACCACAGGAGGAAGGGGGATGGGGGAGATAGATCCCACAGGAGCAAGGGGGATGGGGGAGACAGATCCCACAGGGGGTGAGAGATACCACAGGAGGAAGGGGGATGGGGTTGATAAATCCCACAGGAGGAAGGGGGAAGGGGGAGAGAGAGATCCCACAGGAGGAAGGTGGATGGGGAAGAGAGATACCACAGGAGGAAGGGGGATGGGGGGAGAGAGATCCCACAGGAGGAAGTGGGATGGGGGGAGTGTGATCACACAGGAGGAAGGGGGATGGGGGAGAGAGATCCCACAGGAGGAAGGTGGATGGGGAAGAGAGATACCACAGGAGGAAGGGGGATGGGGGAGAGAGATCCCACAGGAGGAAGTGGGATGGGGGAGTGTGATCACACAGGAGGAAGGGGGATGGGGGAGAGAGATACCACAGGAGGAAGGGGGATGGGGGAGAGAGATCCCACAGGAGGAAGGGGGATGGGGGAGAGAGATCCCACAGGAGGAAGTGGGATGGGGGAGTGTGATCACACAGGAGGAAGGGGGGATGGGGGAGAGAGATCCCACAGGAGGAAGGGGGATGGGGGGAGAGAGATCCCACAGGAGGAAGGGGGATGGGGGAGAGGGATTCCACAAGAGGAAGGGGGGTGGGGGAGAGAGTTCCCGCAGGAGGAAGGGGGATATGGGAGAGAGATCCCGCAGGAGGAAGCGGGGTGGGGGAGATAGATCCCACAGGAGGAAGGGGGATGGGGAGAGAGATCCCGCAGGAGGAAGGGGGATGGGGGGAGAGAGATCCCACAGGGATGAAGGGGGATGGGGGGAGATAGATCCCACAGGAGCAAGGGGGATGGGGGAGACAGATCCCACAGGGGGAGAGAGATACCACAGGAGGAAGGGGGATGGGGTAGATAGATCCCACAGGAGGAAGGGGGATGGGGGAGAGAGATCCCACAGCAGGAAGGGGGATGGGGGAGTGTGATCACACAGGACGAAGGGGGATGGGGGAGAGAGATACCACGGGAGGAAGGTGGATGGGGAAGAGAGATCCCACAGGGGGACAGAGAACCCACAGGAGGAAGGGGGATGGGGGCGAGAGACCCCAGAGGAGGAAGGGGAGTGGGGGGAAAGAGTTCCCAGAGGAGGAAGGGGGATGGGGGAGTCTGATCCCACAGGAGGAAGGGTGATGGGGGAGAGAGATCCCACAGCAGGAAGGGGAATGGGGGAGAGATATCCCTCAGCAGGAAGGGGGATGGGGGAGTGTGATCACACAGGACGAAGGGGGGATGGGGGAGAGAGATACCACGGGAGGAAGGGGGATGGGGGAGAGAGATACCACAGGGGGAGAGAGATACCACAGGAGGAAGGGGGATGGGGTAGATAGATCCCACAGGAGGAAGGGGGATGGGGGAGAGAGATCCCACAGCAGGAAGGGGGATGGGGTAGATAGATCCCACAGGAGGAAGGGGGATGGGGGAGAGAGATCCACAGCAGGAAGGGGGATGGCGGAGAGAGACCCACAGGAGGAAGGGGGATGGGGTTGATAAATCCCACAGGAGGAAGGGGGAAGGGGGATAGAGATCCCACAGGAGGAAGGTGGATGGGGAAGAGAGATACCACAGGAGGAAGGGGGATGGGGGAGAGAGATCCCACAGGAGGAAGTGGGATGGGGGAGTGTGATCACACAGGAGGAAGGGGGATGGGGGAGAGAGATACCACAGGAGGAAGGTGGATGGGGAAGAGAGATACCACAGGAGGAAGGGGGGATGGGGGGAGAGAGATCCCACAGGAGGAAGTGGGATGGGGGAGTGTGATCACACAGGAGGAAGGGGGATGGGGGAGAGAGATCCCACAGGAGGAAGTGGGATGGGGGAGTGTGATCACACAGGAGGAAGGGGGATGGGGGAGAGAGATCCCACAGGAGGAAGGGGGATGGGGGAGAGAGATCCCACAGGAGGAAAGGGGATGGGGGAGAGGGATTCCACAAGAGGAAGGGGGGTGGGGGAGAGAGTTCCCGCAGGAGGAAGGGGGATATGGGAGAGAGATCCCGCAGGAGGAAGGGGGGTGGGGGAGATAGATCCCACAGGAGGAAGGGGGATGGGGAGAGAGATCCCGCAGGAGGAAGGGGGATGGGGGAGAGAGATCCCACAGGATGAAGGGGGATGGGGGAGATAGATCCCACAGGAGCAAGGGGGATGGGGGAGACAGATCCCACAGGGGGAGAGAGATACCACAGGAGGAAGGGGGGATGGGGTAGATAGATCCCACAGGAGGAAGGGGGATGGGGGAGAGAGATCCCACAGCAGGAAGGGGGATGGGGGAGTGTGATCACACAGGACGAAGGGGGATGGGGGAGAGAGATACCACGGGAGGAAGGTGGATGGGGAAGAGAGATCCCACAGGGGGACGGAGAACCCACAGGAGGAAGGGGATGGGGGCGAGAGACCCCAGAGGAGGAAGGGGAGTGGGGGAAAGAGTTCCCAGAGGAGGAAGGGGGATGGGGGAGTCTGATCCCACAGGAGGAAGGGTGATGGGGGAGAGAGATCCCACAGCAGGAAGGGGGATGGGGGGAGAGATATCCCTCTGCAGGAAGGGGGATGGGGGAGTGTGATCACACAGGACGAAGGGGGATGGGGGAGAGAGATACCACGGGAGGACGGGGGATGGGGGAGTGTGATCACACAGGGGGAGAGAGATACCACAGGAGGAAGGGGGATGGGGTAGATAGATCCCACAGCAGGAAGGGGGATGGGGGAGAGAGATCCCACAGGAGGAAGTGGGATGGGGGAGTGTGATCACACAGGACGAAGGGGGATGGGGGAGAGAGATACCACGGGAGGAAGGTGGATGGGGAAGAGAGATCCCACAGGGGGAGAGAGAACCCACAGGAGGAAGGGGGATGGGGGCGAGAGACCCCAGAGGAGGAAGGGGAGTGGGGGAAAGAGTTCCCAGAGGAGGAAGGGGGATGGGGGAGTCTGATCCCACAGGAGGAAGGGGGATGGGGTAGAGAGATCCCACAGGGGGAGAGAGATACCACAGGGGGAAGGGGGATGGGGTAGATAGATCCCACAGGAGGAAGGGGGATGGGGAGAGAGATCACACAGTAGGAAGTGGGATGGGGCAGTGTGATCACACAGGAGGAAGGGGGATGGGGTAGATAGATCCCACAGGAGGAAGGGGGATGGGGGAGAGAGATCCCACAGCAGGAAGGGGGATGGGGGAGTGTGATCACACAGGACGAAGGGGGATGGGGGAGAGAGATACCACGGGAGGAAGGTGGATGGGGAAGAGAGATCCCACAGGGGGACAGAGAACCCACAGGAGGAAGGGGATGGGGGCGAGAGACCCCAGAGGAGGAAGGGGAGTGGGGGAAAGAGTTCCCAGAGGAGGAAGGGGGATGGGGGAGTCTGATCCCACAGGAGGAAGGGTGATGGGGGAGAGAGATCCCACAGCAGGAAGGGGAATGGGGGAGAGATATCCCTCAGCAGGAAGGGGGGATGGGGGAGTGTGATCACACAGGACGAAGGGGGATGGGGGAGAGAGATACCACGGGAGGAAGGTGGATGGGGAAGAGAGATACCACAGGAGGAAGGGGGATGGGGGAGAGAGATCCCACAGGAGGAAGTGGGATGGGGGAGTGTGATCACACAGGAGGAAGGGGGATGGGGGAGAGAGATACCACAGGAGGAAGGGGGATGGGGGAGAGAGATCCCACAGGAGGAAGGGGGATGGGGGAGAGAGATCCCACAGGAGGAAGTGGGATGGGGGAGTGTGATCACACAGGAGGAAGGGGGATGGGGGAGAGAGATCCCACAGGAGGAAGGGGGATGGGGGAGAGAGATCCCACAGGAGGAAGGGGGATGGGGGAGAGGGATTCCACAAGAGGAAGGGGGGTGGGGGAGAGAGTTCCCGCAGGAGGAAGGGGGATATGGGAGAGAGATCCCGCAGGAGGAAGGGGGGTGGGGGAGATAGATCCCACAGGAGGAAGGGGGATGGGGAGAGAGATCCCGCAGGAGGAAGGGGGATGGGGGAGAGAGATCCCACAGGATGAAGGGGGATGGGGGAGATAGATCCCACAGGAGCAAGGGGGATGGGGGAGACAGATCCCACAGGGGGAGAGAGATACCACAGGAGGAAGGGGGATGGGGTAGATAGATCCCACAGGAGGAAGGGGGATGGGGGAGAGAGATCCCACAGCAGGAAGGGGGATGGGGGAGTGTGATCACACAGGACGAAGGGGGATGGGGGAGAGAGATACCACGGGAGGAAGGTGGATGGGGAAGAGAGATCCCACAGGGGGACAGAGAACCCACAGGAGGAAGGGGATGGGGGCGAGAGACCCCAGAGGAGGAAGGGGAGTGGGGGAAAGAGTTCCCAGAGGAGGAAGGGGGATGGGGGAGTCTGATCCCACAGGAGGAAGGGTGATGGGGGAGAGAGATCCCACAGCAGGAAGGGGGATGGGGGAGAGATATCCCTCTGCAGGAAGGGGGATGGGGGAGTGTGATCACACAGGACGAAGGGGGATGGGGGAGAGAGATACCACGGGAGGACGGGGGATGGGGGAGAGAGATACCACAGGGGGAGAGAGATACCACAGGAGGAAGGGGGATGGGGTAGATAGATCCCACAGCAGGAAGGGGGATGGGGGAGAGAGATCCCACAGGAGGAAGTGGGATGGGGGAGTGTGATCACACAGGACGAAGGGGGATGGGGGAGAGAGATACCACGGGAGGAAGGTGGATGGGGAAGAGAGATCCCACAGGGCGAGAGAGAACCCACAGGAGGAAGGGGGATGGGGGCGAGAGACCCCAGAGGAGGAAGGGGAGTGGGGGAAAGAGTTCCCAGAGGAGGAAGGGGGATGGGGGAGTCTGATCCCACAGGAGGAAGGGGGATGGGGTAGAGAGATCCCACAGGGGGAGAGAGATACCACAGGGGGAAGGGGGATGGGGTAGATAGATCCCACAGGAGGAAGGGGGATGGGGAGAGAGATCACACAGTAGGAAGTGGGATGGGGCAGTGTGATCACACAGGAGGAATGGGGATGGGGGAGAGAGAACCCACAGGAGGAAGGGGGATGGGGGGAGAGAGATCCCACAGGAGGAAGGGGGATGGGGGAGAGAGCTCCCACAGGGGGAGAGAGATCCCACAGCAGGAAGGGGGATGGGGGAGAGAGATCACACAGGAGGAAGGGGGATGGGGGAGAGAGATCCCACAGGAGGAAGGGGGATGGGGGAGAGAGATCCCACAGGAGGAAGGGGGATGGGGGAGAGAGATCACACAGGAGGAAGGGGGATGGGGGAGAGAGATCCCACAGGAGGAAGGGGGATGGGGGAGAGAGAACTCACAGGAGGAAGGGGATGGGGGAGTGTTATCACACAGGAGGAAGGGGGATGGGGGAGAGAGATACCACAGGAGGAAGGTAGATGGGGGAGAGAGATCCCACAGGAGGAAGGGGGATGGGGGAGAGAGAACCCACAGGAGGAAGGGGGATGGGGGAGAGAGATCCCACAGGGGGAGAGAGATACCACAGGAGGAAGGGGGATGGGGGAGAGAGATCCCACAGGAGGAAGTGGGATGGGGGAGTGTGATCACACAGGAGGAAGGGGGATGGGGGAGAGAGATCCCACAGGAGGAAGGGGGATGGGGGAGTGTGATCACACAGGAGGAAGGGGGATGGGGGAGAGAGAACCCACAGGAGGAAGGGGGATGGGGGAGACTGATCCCACAGGAGGAAGGGGGATGGGGGAGAGACATCCCACAGTGCGAGAGAGATACCACAGGAGGAAGGGGGATGAGGTAGATAGATCCCACAGGAGGAAGTGGGATGGGGGAGAGAGATCCCACAGCAGGAAGGGGGATGGGGGAGAGAGATCCCACAGTAGGAAGTGGGATGGGGCAGTGTGATCACACAGGAGGAATGGGGATGGGGGAGAGAGAACCCACAGGAGGAAGGGGGATGGGGGAGAGAGAACCCACAGGAGGAAGGGGGATGGGGGAGAGAGATCCCACAGGGGGAGAGAGATACCACAGGAGGAAGGGGGATGGGGGAGAGAGATCCCACAGGAGGAAGTGGGATGGGGGAGTGTGATCACACAGGAGGAAGGGGGATGGGGGAGAGAGATCCCACAGGAGGAAGGGGGATGGGGGAGAGAGATCCCACAGGAGGAAGTGGGATGGGGGAGTGTGATCACACAGGAGGAAGGGGGATGGGGGAGAGAGAACCCACAGGAGGAAGGGGGATGGGGGAGACTGATCCCACAGGAGGAAGGGGGATGGGGGAGAGACATCCCACAGTGCGAGAGAGATACCACAGGAGGAAGGGGGATGGGGTAGATAGATCCCACAGGAGGAAGTGGGATGGGGGAGAGAGATCCCACAGCAGGAAGGGGGATGGGGGGAGAGAGATCCCACAGTAGGAAGTGGGATGGGGCAGTGTGATCACACAGGAGGAATGGGAATGGGGGAGAGAGAACCCACAGGAGGAAGGGGGATGGGGGAGAGAGATCCCACAGGAGGAAGGGGGATGGGGGAGAGAGATCCCACAGGGGGAGAGAGATACCACAGGAGGAAGGGGGATGGGGTTGATAGATCACACAGGAGGAAGGGGGATGGGGGAGAGAGATCCCACAGTAGGAAGTGGGATGGGGCAGTGTGATCACACAGGAGGAATGGGAATGGGGGAGAGAGAACCCACAGGAGGAAGGGGGATGGGGGAGAGAGATCCCACAGGAGGAAGGGGGATGGGGGAGAGAGATCCCACAGGGGGAGAGAGATACCACAGGAGGAAGGGGGATGGGGTTGATAGATCACACAGGGGGAAGGGGGATGGGGGAGAGAGAACCCACAGGAGGAAGGGGGATGGGGGCGAGAGATCCCACAGGAGGAAGGGGGATGGGGGAGAGAGATCCCACAGGGGGAGAGAGATACCACAGGAGGAAGGGGGATGGGGTAGATAGATCACACAGGAGGAAGGGGGATGGGGGAGAGAGATCCCACAGCAGGAAGGGGGAGGGGGGAGAGATATCCCTCAGCAGGAAGGGGGATGGGGGAGAGAGAACCCACAGGAGGAAGGGGGATTGGGGAGAGAGATCCCACAGGAGGAAGTGGGATGGGGGAGAGAGATCCCACAGCAGGAAGGGGGATGGGGGAGAGAGATCCCACAGGAGGAAGTGGGATGGGGCAGTGTGATCCCACAGGAGGAAGGGGGATGAGGGAGAGAGAACCCACAGGAGGAAGGGGGATGGGGGCGAGAGACCCCAGAGGAGGAAGGGGAGTGGGGGAAAGAGTTCCCAGAGGAGGAAGGGGGATGGGGTAGAGAGATCCTACAGGAGGGAGGGGGATTGGGGACAGAGATCCCACAGGAGGAAGGGGGATGGGGGAGAGAGATCCCACAGGGGGAGAGAGATCCCACAGGAGGAAGGGGGATGGGGGAGAGAGATCCCACAGGAGGAAGGGGGATGGGGGAGAGAGAACCCACAGGTGGAAGGGGGATGGGGGAGAGAGATCCCACAGGAGGAAGGGGGATGGGGGAGAGAGAACTCACAGGAGGAAGGGGGATGGGGGAGAGAGATCCCACAGGAGGAGGTGGGATGGGGGAGTGTTATCACACAGGAGGAAGGGGGATGGGGGAGAGAGATACCACAGGAGGAAGGTAGATGGGGGAGAGAGATCCCACAGGAGGAAGGGGAATGGGGGAGAGAGATCCCACAGCAGGAAGGTGGATGGGGGAGAGATATCCCTCCGCAGGAATGGGGATGGGCGTGAGATATTCCACAGGAGGATGGGGGAGAGAGAACTCACAGGAGGAAGGGGGATGGGGGAGAGAGATCCCACAGGAGGAGGTGGGATGGGGGAGTGTTATCACACAGGAGGAAGGGGGATGGGGGAGAGAGATACCACAGGAGGAAGGTAGATGGGGGAGAGAGATCCCACAGGAGGAAGGGGGATGGGGGAGAAAGAACCCACAGGAGGAAGGGGGATGGGGGGAGAGAGATCCCACAGGAGGAGGTGGGATGGGGGAGTGTTATCACACAGGAGGAAGGGGGATGGGGGAGAGAGATACCACAGGAGGAAGGTAGATGTGGGAGAGAGATCCCACAGGAGGAAGGGGGATGGGCGAGAAAGATCCCACAGGAGGAAGGGGGATGGGGGAGAGAGATCACACAGGAGGAAGGGGGATGGGGGAGAGAGATCCCACAGGGGGAGTGAGATACCACAGGAGGAGGGGGGATGGGGTAGATAGATCCCACAGGAGGAAGGGGGATGGGGGAGAGAGATCCCACGGGGGGAGTGTGATACCACAGGAGGAAGGAGGATGGGGTAGATAGATCCCGCAGGACTAAGGGGGATGTAGGAGAGAGATCCCACAGGGGAGAGTGATCCCACAGGAGGAAGGGGGATGGGGGAGAGTGATCCCACAGGAGGAAGGGGGATGGGGGAGAGATATCCCTCAGCAGGAAGGGGGATGGGGGGAGCGAGATCACACAGGATGAAGGGTGATGGGGGAGCGAGTTCCCACAAGAGGAAGGGGTATTGGGGACAGGGATCCCACAGCAGGAACGGGGATGGGGGAGAGAGATCCCACAGGAGGAATGGGGATGGGGGAGAGAGAACCCACAGGATGAAGGGGGGATGGGCGAGAGAGAACCCACAGGAGGAAGGGGGATGGGGGAGAGAGATCCCACAGGAGGAAGGGGGATGGGGGACAGAGATCCCACAGGAGGAAAGGGGATGGGGGAGAGAGATCCCACAGGAGGAAGTGGTATGGGGTAGATAGAGCCCGCAGGATGAAGGGGGATGGGGAGAGGGATCCCACAGGAGGAAGGGGGGTGGGGAAGAGAGATCCCACAGGAGGAAGGGGGCTGTGGGAGAGAGATCCCACAGGAGGAAGGGGGATGGGGGAGAGAGAACCCTCAGGAGGAAGGGGGCTGGGGGAGAGAGATCGCACAGGAGGAAGGGGGCTGGGGGAGAGAGATCCCACAGTAGGAAGGGGGATGGGGGAGAGAGAACCCACAGGAGGAAGGGGGATAGGGGACAGAGATCCCACAGGAGGAAGGCAGATGGGGGAGATAGATCCCACAGGAGGAAGGGGGATGGGGGAAAGAGATCCCACAGGGGGAGAGAGATACCACAGGAGGAGGGGGGATGGGGTAGATAGATCCCACAGGAGGAAGGGGGATGGGGGAGAGAGATCCCACAGGTGGAGTGTGATACCACAGGAGGAAGGGGGATGGGGTAGATAGATCCCGCAGGACTAAGGGGGATGCAGGAGAGAGATTCCACAGGGGAGAGTGATCCCACAGGAGGAAGGGGGATGGGGGAGAGATATCCCTCAGCAGGAAGGGGGATGGGGGAGAGAGATCCCACAGTAGGAAGGGGGATGGGGGAGCGAGATCACACAGGATGAAGGGTGATGGGGGAGCGAGATCCCACAAGAGGAAGGGGTATTGGGGACAGGGATCCCACAGGAGGAACGGGGATGGGGGAGAGAGATCCCACAGGAGGAATGGGGATGGGGGAGAGAGAACCCACAGGATGAAGGGGG
This sequence comes from Hemitrygon akajei, assembly GCF_048418815.1. Lineage (NCBI taxonomy): Eukaryota > Metazoa > Chordata > Chondrichthyes > Myliobatiformes > Dasyatidae > Hemitrygon > Hemitrygon akajei. The sequence continues at coordinate 217,250 of NW_027331961.1, read as the reverse complement.
ATGGGCGAGAGAGAACCCACAGGAGGAAGGGGGATGGTGGAGAGAGATCCCACAGGAGGAAGGGGGATGGGGGACAGAGATCCCACAGGAGGAAAGGGGATGGGGGAGAGAGATCCCACAGGGGTAGAGAGATTCCACAGGAGGAAGGGGGATGGGGGAGAGTGATCCCACAGGAGGAAGGGGGATGGGGGAGAGTGATCCCACAGGAGGAAGGGGGGTGGGGGAGAGAGATCCCACAGGAGGAAGGGGGATGGGGGAGATAGATCCCACAGGAGCAAGCGGGATGGGGGAGAGAGATCCCACAGGGGTAGAGAGATACCACAGGAGGAAGGGGGATGGGGGAGAGAGATCCCACAGGGGGAGAGAGATACCACAGGAGGAAGGGGGATGGGGTAGATAGATCCCACAGGAGGAAGGGGGATGGGGGAGAGAGTTCCCACAGCAGGAAGGGGGATGGGGGATAGATATCCCTCAGCAGGAAGGGGGATGGGCGAGAGAGATCCCACAGGAGGATGGGGGAGAGAGAACTCACAGGAGGAAGGGGGATGGGGGAAATAGATCCCACAGGAGGAAGGCGGATGGGGGAGAGAGGTCCCACAGCAGGAAGGGGGATGGGGGAGAGATATCCCTCAGCAGGAAGGGGGATGGGAGAGAGATTTCCCACAGGAGGATGGGGGAGAGAAATCCCACAGGAGGAAGGGGGATGGGGGAAATAGATCCCACAGGAGGAAGGTGGATGGGGGAGAGAGAACCCTCAGGAGGAAGGGGGATGGGGGAAGAGAGATCCCACAGGGGGTGTGAGATACCACAGGAGAAAGGGGGATGGGGTAGATAGATCCCACAGGAGGAAGGGGGATGGGGGAGGGAGATCCCACAGCAGGAAGGGGGATGGGGGAGAGATATCCCTCAGCAGGAAGGGGGATGGGGAAGAAAGATCCCACAGGAGGAAGGGGGATGGGTGAGAGTGATCCCACAGGAGGAAGGGGGATGGGGGATAGAGATCCCACTGGAGGAAGGGGGATGGGGGAGCGAGATCCCACAAGAGGAAGGGGTATTGGGGACAGGGATCCCACAGGAGGAACGGGGATGGGGGAGAGAGATCCCACAGGAGGAATGGGGATGGGGGAGAGAGAACCCACAGGATGAAGGCGGATGGGCGAGAGAGAACCCACAGGAGGAAGTGGGATGGGGGAGAGAGATCCCACAGGAGGAAGGGGGATGGGGGACAGAGATCCCACAGGAGGAAAGGGGATTGGGGTGAGAGATCCCACAGGAGGAAGGGGTATGGGGTAGATAGATCCCGCAGGATGAAGGGGGATGGGGGAGAGGGATCCCACAGGAGGAAGGGGGGTGGGGAAGAGAGATCCCACAGGAGGAAGGGGGCTGGGGGAGAGAGGTCCCACAGGAGGAAGGGGGATGGGGGAGAGAGAACCCTCAGGAGGAAGGGGGATGGGGGAGAGAGATCCCACAGGAGGAAGGGGGCTGGGGGAGAGAGATCGCACAGGAGGAAGGGGGCTGGGGGAGAGAGATCCCACAGTAGGAAGGGGAATGGGGGAGAGAGAACCCACAGGAGGAAGGGGGATAGGGGATAGAGATCCCACAGGAGGAAGGCGGATGGGGGAGATACATCCCACAGGAGGAAGGGGCATGGGGGAGAGAGATCCCACAGGGGGAGAGAGATACCACAGGAGGAGGGGGGATGGGGTAGATAGATCCCACAGGAGGAAGGGGGATGGGGGAGAGAGATCCAACAGCAGGAAGGGGGATGGGGGAGAGATATCCCTCAGCCGGAAGGTGGATGGGTGAGAGAGATCCCACAGGAGGAAGCGGGATGGGGGAGAGGGATCCCACAGGAGGAAGGGGGATGGGGGAGCGAGATCACACAGGAGGAAGGGTGATGGGGGAGCGAGATCCCACAAGAGGAAGGGGTATTGGGGACAGGGATCCCACAGGAGGAACGGGGATGGGGGAGAGAGATCCCACAGGAGGAAGGGGGTGGGGGAGAGTGATCCCACAGGAGGAAGGGGGATGGGGGAGAGAGATCCCACAGGAGGAATGAGGATGGGGGTGAGAGAACCCACAGGAGGAAGGGGGATGGGCGAGAGAGAACCCACAGGAGGAAGGGGGATGGGGGAGAGAGATCCCACAGGAGGAAGGGGGATGGGGGACAGAGATCCCACAGGAGGAAAGGGGATGGGGGAGATAGATCCCACAGGAGGAAGGGGGATGGGGGAGATATATCCCGCAGGACTAAGGGGGATGCAGGAGAGAGATCCCACAGGGGAGAGTGATCCCACAGGAGGAAGGGGGATGGGGGAGAGTGATCCCACAGGAGGAAGGGGGATTGGGGAGAGATATCCCTCAGCAGGAAGGGGGATGGGGGAGAGAGATCCCACAGGAGGAAGGGTGATCGGGGGAGCGAGATCACACAGGAGGAAGGGTGATGGGGGAGCGAGATCCCACAAGAGGAAGGGGTATTGGGGACAGGGATCCCACAGGAGGAACGGGGATGGGGGAGAGAGATCCCACAGGAGGAAGGGGGATGGGGGAGAAAGATCCAACAGCAGGAAGGGGGATGGGGGAGGGATATCCCTCAGCAGGAAGGGGGATGGGTGAGAGAGATCCCACAGGAGGAAGGGGGATGGGGGAGCGAGATCACACAGGAGGAAGGGTGATGGGGGAGCGAGATCCCACAAGAGGAAGGGGTATTGGGGACTGGGATCCCACAGGAGGAACGGGGATGGGGGAGAGAGATCCCACATGAGGAATGAGGATGGGGGAGAGAGAACCCACAGGAGGAAGGGGGTATGGGCGAGAGAGAACCCACAGGAGGAAGGGGGATGGGCGAGAGAGATCCCACAGGAGGAAGCGGGATGGGGGACAGAGATCCCACAGGAGGAAAGGGGATGGGGGAGATAGATCCCACAGGAGGAAGGGGGATGGGGGAGATAGATCCCGCAGGACTAAGGGGGATGCAGGAGAGAGATCCCACAGGGGAGAGTGATCCCACAGGAGGAAGGGGGATGGGGGAGAGTGATCCCACAGGAGGAAGGGGGATGGGGGAGAGTGATCCCACAGAAGGAAGGGGGGTGGGGGAGAGAGATCCCACAGGAGGAAGGGGGATGGGGGAGATAGATCCCACAGGAGCAAGCAGGATGGGGGAGAGAGATACCACAGGAGGAAGGGGGATGGGGGAGAGAGATACCACAGGAGGAAGGGGGATGGGGTAGATAGATCCCACAGGAGGAAGGGGGATGGGGGAGAGAGATCACACAGCAGGAAGGGGGATGGGGGAGAGATATCCCTCTGCAGGAAGGGGATGGGCGAGAGAGATCCCACAGGAGGATGGGGGAGAGAGAACTCACAGGAGGAAGGGGGATGGGGGAGAGAGATCCCACAGGAGGAAGTGGGATGGGGGAGTGTGATCACACAGGAGGAAGGGGGATGGGGGAGAGAAATACCACAGGAGGAAGGTGGATGGGCGAGAAAGATCCCACAGGAGGAAGGGGGATGGGGGAGAGAGATCACACAGGAGGAAGGGGGATGGGGGAGAGAGATCCCACAGGGGGAGTGAGATACCACAGGAGGAGGGGGGGATGGGGTAGATAGATCCCACAGGAGGAAGGGGGATGGGGGAGAGAGATCCCACAGGGGGAGTGTGATACCACAGGAGGAAGGAGGATGGGGTAGATAGATCCCGCAGGACTAAGGGGGATGTAGGAGAGAGATCCCACAGGGGAGAGTGATCCCACAGGAGGAAGGGGGATGGGGGAGAGTGATCCCACAGGAGGAAGGGGGATGGGGGAGAGATATCCCTCAGCAGGAAGGGGGATGGGGGAGCGAGATCACACAGGATGAAGGGTGATGGGGGAGCGAGTTCCCACAAGAGGAAGGGGTATTGGGGACAGGGATCCCACAGCAGGAACGGGGATGGGGGAGAGAGATCCCACAGGAGGAATGGGGATGGGGGAGAGAGAACCCACAGGATGAAGGGGGATGGGCGAGAGAGAACCCACAGGAGGAAGGGGGATGGGGGAGAGAGATCCCACAGGAGGAAGGGGGATGGGGGACAGAGATCCCACAGGAGGAAAGGGGATGGGGGAGAGAGATCCCACAGGAGGAAGTGGTATGGGGTAGATAGAGCCCGCAGGATGAAGGGGGATGGGGAGAGGGATCCCACAGGAGGAAGGGGGGTGGGGAAGAGAGATCCCACAGGAGGAAGGGGGCTGTGGGAGAGAGATCCCACAGGAGGAAGGGGGATGGGGGAGAGAGAACCCTCAGGAGGAAGGGGGCTGGGGGAGAGAGATCGCACAGGAGGAAGGGGGCTGGGGGAGAGAGATCCCACAGTAGGAAGGGGGATGGGGGAGAGAGAACCCACAGGAGGAAGGGGGATAGGGGACAGAGATCCCACAGGAGGAAGGCAGATGGGGGAGATAGATCCCACAGGAGGAAGGGGGATGGGGGAAAGAGATCCCACAGGGGCAGAGAGATACCACAGGAGGAGGGGGGATGGGGTAGATAGATCCCACAGGAGGAAGGGGGATGGGGGAGAGAGATCCCACAGGTGGAGTGTGATACCACAGGAGGAAGGGGGATGGGGTAGATAGATCCCGCAGGACTAAGGGGGATGCAGGAGAGAGATTCCACAGGGGAGAGTGATCCCACAGGAGGAAGGGGGATGGGGAATAGATATCCCTCAGCAGGAAGGGGGATGGGGGAGAGAGATCCCACAGTAGGAAGGGGGATGGGGGAGCGAGATCACACAGGATGAAGGGTGATGGGGGAGCGAGATCCCACAAGAGGAAGGGGTATTGGGGACAGGGATCCCACAGGAGGAACGGGGATGGGGGGAGAGAGATCCCACAGGAGGAATGGGGATGGGGGAGAGAGAACCCACAGGATGATGGGGGATGGGCGAGAGAGAACCCACAGGAGGAAGGGGGATGGTGGAGAGAGATCCCACAGGAGGAAGGGGGATGGGGGACAGAGATCCCACAGGAGGAAAGGGGATGGGGGAGAGAGATCCCACAGGGGTAGAGAGATTCCACAGGAGGAAGGGGGATGGGGGAGAGTGATCCCACAGGAGGAAGGGGGATGGGGGAGAGTGATCCCACAGGAGGAAGGGGGGTGGGGGAGAGAGATCCCACAGGAGGAAGGGGGATGGGGGAGATAGATCCCACAGGAGCAAGCGGGATGGGGGAGAGAGATCCCACAGGGGTAGAGAGATACCACAGGAGGAAGGGGGATGGGGGAGAGAGATCCCACAGGGGGAGAGAGATACCACAGGAGGAAGGGGGATGGGGTAGATAGATCCCACAGGAGGAAGGGGGATGGGGGAGAGAGTTCCCACAGCAGGAAGGGGGATGGGGGATAGATATCCCTCAGCAGGAAGGGGGATGGGCGAGAGAGATCCCACAGGAGGATGGGGGAGAGAGAACTCACAGGAGGAAGGGGGATGGGGGAAATAGATCCCACAGGAGGAAGGCGGATGGGGGAGAGAGGTCCCACAGCAGGAAGGGGGATGGGGGAGAGATATCCCTCAGCAGGAAGGGGGATGGGAGAGAGATTTCCCACAGGAGGATGGGGGAGAGAAATCCCACAGGAGGAAGGGGGATGGGGGAAATAGATCCCACAGGAGGAAGGTGGATGGGGGAGAGAGAACCCTCAGGAGGAAGGGGGATGGGGGAAGAGAGATCCCACAGGGGGTGTGAGATACCACAGGAGAAAGGGGGATGGGGTAGATAGATCCCACAGGAGGAAGGGGGATGGGGGAGGGAGATCCCACAGCAGGAAGGGGGATGGGGGAGAGATATCCCTCAGCAGGAAGGGGGATGGGGAAGAAAGATCCCACAGGAGGAAGGGGGATGGGTGAGAGTGATCCCACAGGAGGAAGGGGGATGGGGGATAGAGATCCCACTGGAGGAAGGGGGATGGGGGAGCGAGATCCCACAAGAGGAAGGGGTATTGGGGACAGGGATCCCACAGGAGGAACGGGGATGGGGGAGAGAGATCCCACAGGAGGAATGGGGATGGGGGAGAGAGAACCCACAGGATGAAGGCGGATGGGCGAGAGAGAACCCACAGGAGGAAGTGGGATGGGGGAGAGAGATCCCACAGGAGGAAGGGGGATGGGGGACAGAGATCCCACAGGAGGAAAGGGGATTGGGGTGAGAGATCCCACAGGAGGAAGGGGTATGGGGTAGATAGATCCCGCAGGATGAAGGGGGATGGGGGAGAGGGATCCCACAGGAGGAAGGGGGGTGGGGAAGAGAGATCCCACAGGAGGAAGGGGGGCTGGGGGAGAGAGGTCCCACAGGAGGAAGGGGGATGGGGGAGAGAGAACCCTCAGGAGGAAGGGGGATGGGGGAGAGAGATCCCACAGGAGGAAGGGGGCTGGGGGAGAGAGATCGCACAGGAGGAAGGGGGCTGGGGGAGAGAGATCCCACAGTAGGAAGGGGAATGGGGGAGAGAGAACCCACAGGAGGAAGGGGGATAGGGGATAGAGATCCCACAGGAGGAAGGCGGATGGGGGAGATACATCCCACAGGAGGAAGGGGCATGGGGGAGAGAGATCCCACAGGGGGAGAGAGATACCACAGGAGGAGGGGGGATGGGGTAGATAGATCCCACAGGAGGAAGGGGGATGGGGGAGAGAGATCCAACAGCAGGAAGGGGGATGGGGGAGAGATATCCCTCAGCCGGAAGGTGGATGGGTGAGAGAGATCCCACAGGAGGAAGCGGGATGGGGGAGAGGGATCCCACAGGAGGAAGGGGGATGGGGGGAGCGAGATCACACAGGAGGAAGGGTGATGGGGGAGCGAGATCCCACAAGAGGAAGGGGTATTGGGGACAGGGATCCCACAGGAGGAACGGGGATGGGGGAGAGAGATCCCACAGGAGGAAGGGGGTGGGGGAGAGTGATCCCACAGGAGGAAGGGGGATGGGGGAGAGAGATCCCACAGGAGGAATGAGGATGGGGGAGAGAGAACCCACAGGAGGAAGGGGGATGGGCGAGAGAGAACCCACAGGAGGAAGGGGGATGGGGGAGAGAGATCCCACAGGAGGAAGGGGGATGGGGGACAGAGATCCCACAGGAGGAAAGGGGATGGGGGAGATAGATCCCACAGGAGGAAGGGGGATGGGGGAGATATATCCCGCAGGACTAAGGGGGATGCAGGAGAGAGATCCCACAGGGGAGAGTGATCCCACAGGAGGAAGGGGGATGGGGGAGAGTGATCCCACAGGAGGAAGGGGGATTGGGGAGAGATATCCCTCAGCAGGAAGGGGGATGGGGGAGAGAGATCCCACAGGAGGAAGGGTGATCGGGGAGCGAGATCACACAGGAGGAAGGGTGATGGGGGAGCGAGATCCCACAAGAGGAAGGGGTATTGGGGACAGGGATCCCACAGGAGGAACGGGGATGGGGGAGAGAGATCCCACAGGAGGAAGGGGGATGGGGGAGAAAGATCCAACAGCAGGAAGGGGGATGGGGGAGGGATATCCCTCAGCAGGAAGGGGGATGGGTGAGAGAGATCCCACAGGAGGAAGGGGGATGGGGGAGCGAGATCACACAGGAGGAAGGGTGATGGGGGAGCGAGATCCCACAAGAGGAAGGGGTATTGGGGACTGGGATCCCACAGGAGGAACGGGGATGGGGGAGAGAGATCCCACATGAGGAATGAGGATGGGGGAGAGAGAACCCACAGGAGGAAGGGGGGATGGGCGAGAGAGAACCCACAGGAGGAAGGGGGATGGGCGAGAGAGATCCCACAGGAGGAAGGGGGATGGGGGACAGAGATCCCACAGGAGGAAAGGGGATGGGGGAGATAGATCCCACAGGAGGAAGGGGGATGGGGGAGATAGATCCCGCAGGACTAAGGGGGATGCAGGAGAGAGATCCCACAGGGGAGAGTGATCCCACAGGAGGAAGGGGGATGGGGGAGAGTGATCCCACAGGAGGAAGGGGGATGGGGGGAGAGTGATCCCACAGAAGGAAGGGGGGTGGGGGAGAGAGATCCCACAGGAGGAAGGGGGATGGGGGAGATAGATCCCACAGGAGCAAGCAGGATGGGGGAGAGAGATACCACAGGAGGAAGGGGGATGGGGGAGAGAGATACCACAGGAGGAAGGGGGATGGGGTAGATAGATCCCACAGGAGGAAGGGGGATGGGGGAGAGAGATCACACAGCAGGAAGGGGGATGGGGGAGAGATATCCCTCTGCAGGAAGGGGATGGGCGAGAGAGATCCCACAGGAGGATGGGGGAGAGAGAACTCACAGGAGGAAGGGGGATGGGGGAGAGAGATCCCACAGGAGGAAGTGGGATGGGGGAGTGTGATCACACAGGAGGAAGGGGGATGGGGGAGAGAAATACCACAGGAGGAAGGTGGATGGGGGAGAGAGATCCCACAGGAATAAGGGGGATGGGGGAGAGAGAACCCACAGGAGGAAGGGGGATTGGGGAGAGAGAACCACAGGAGGAAGGGGGATGGGGGATAGAAATCCCACAAGTGGAAGGGGGATGGGGGAGAGAGATCCCACAGGAGGAAGGGTGATGGGGGAGACAGATCCCACAGGAGGAAGTGGGATGGGGGAGTGTGATCACACAGGAGGAAGGGGTATGGGGTAGATAGATCCCACAGGAGGAAGGGGGATGGGGGAGAGAGATCCCACAAGAGGAAGGGGGATGGGGGAGAGAGATCCCACGGGAGGAAGGGGGATGGGGAGAGAGATCCCAAAGGAGGAAGGGGGATGGGGGAGAGAGATCCCACGGGAGGAAGGGAGATGGGGAGAGAGATCCCACAGCAGGAAGGGGGATGGGGGAGAGAGATCCCCCAGGAGGAAGGGGGATGGGGGAGAGAGAACCCACAGGAGGAAGGGGGATGGGGGAGAGAGAATGCACAGGAGGAAGGGGGATGGGGGATGGGGGCGAGATAACCCAGAGGAGGAAGGGGATTGGGGGAGAGAGATCCCACAGGAGGAAGGGGCACGGGGGAGAGAGATCCCACAGGAGGAAGTGGGATTGGGGACAGAGATCCCACAGGAGGAAGAGGGATGGGGGAGATAGATCCCACAGGAGGAAGAGGAGTGGGGGAGAGAGATCCCACAGGAGGAAGCGGGATGGGGGAGATAGATCCCGCAGGACTAAGGGGGATGCAGGAGAGAGATCCTACAGGGGAAAAGTAGACTTGAGGTTGTGTTGGCAGATAATGTGAAGGTAAACCCGAAGGGTTTCTACGAGTATATTGAGTAAAAGGATAGTAAAGGACAAAATTGGTCCCCTAGAAGATCAGTGTGTTTGTCTATGTGGTCTATGTGTGGAGCATCACGAGATGGGGAAGATCTTAAACAGTTTTTTTGCGTCAGTGTCTACTCAGGAAACTGGCATAGTGGATATGGAATTACAGGAAACAAACAGTAGTGTCATGGAACGCGGCCAGTGAGTGAGTGGGGACAGTGAAGGAGTGGAAATTTGAGGCTTTGACTCGAGAGATTCTGGCCGTTTTGGCAGTTGGACTGTGCAAATCAAGACAACCAAGATTTGAATAGCTCAGAGTCAGCAGAAAGCAGCTGATTGACCAAGCAGTTTGAAAAGCTCAAACAAATAAATAGAGGGGTAGCTCAGGCTGAGCGGCCTGTGGAAAGTGGCCAGTGAGTGAGTGGAGATTTGAGGCTTTGACAGTTCTTCACAATGCCTCCTGAGTCGGTGATGTGCCTCTCCTGTGAGATGTGGCAGTCTTGGGGGAACTCCCCTCTCCCACAGAGTCACATCTGCCAGAAGTGCTTGCGGCCCGGGCATCTGGAAGACCGTGTGAGGAATCTGGAGCAGCAGCTGGATGACCTTCGACTCATAAAGGAGAATGAGGCAGTCATAGATGAGAGCTACAGGGAGGTAGTCACACCTAGGCTGCCGGAAGCAGGTCGTTGGGTGACAGTCCGAGGGGGGAAAGCGAAGGAGAGTAGACAGGTAGTGCAGAGCACCCCTGTAGCCATTCCACTGAATAATAAGTTTACCGTGCTGGATGCTGTTGGTGAGGACGACCGACCAGGTGTGAGCCACGGTGTCAGGGCCTCTGGCACTGAGTCTGAACCTGTGATGCAGAAGGGTGGGACGGAGAGGAGGAGAGCTGTCGTCATTGGAGACTCTATAGTCAGGGGAGCAGACAGGAGATTTTGTGGACATGAGAAGGAAACCCGCATGGTTAGTTGCCTCCCGGGTGCCAGGGTCCGGGATGTGTCTGACCGGGTACATGACATTCTGGTACGAGAGGGAAAGCAACCAGAAGTTGTGATACATATCGGTACCAACGACATAGGCAGGAAGAGGGATGAGGTCCTGAAGGGTGAGTTTCGGGAACTAGGCAGAAGGCTGAAGAACAGGACCTCAAGGGTGGTGTTCTCAGGATTGCTGCCAGTGCTACGTGATAGTGATGGTAAGAGTTGGAGGAAATTGCAGTTGAATGCGTGGCTGAGGAGTTGGTGCAGGGGACAGGGTTTTAGATTTTTGGATCATTGGGATCTCTTCTGGGGAAGGTGGGACCTGTACAGATTGGATGGGTTGAACCTGAACTCAAGGGGGAGCAATATCCTTGCAGGTAGGTTTGTTAGCATGGTTTGAGAGGGTTTAAAATAATTTGCAAGGGGGATGGGACCCAGAGCGATAGAGCAGTGAAAGAAGTGCATAGAGTAAAGCCAGATCTGACACATAGAGAGGCTTTGAGGAAAGAGCAGCAGAATAAAGGGTATAAAGACAGTAAGGTAGAAGGGCTAAAGTGCGTGTACTTCAATGCAAGAAGCATCAGGAACAAAGGTGATGAACTGAGAGCTTGGATACATACATGGAATTATGATGTAGTGGCCATTACGGAGACTTGTCTGGCACCAGGGCAGGAATGGATTCTCAATATTCCTGGATTTCAGTGCTTTAAAAGGGATCGAGAAGGGGGAAAAGGGGAGGACGGGTGGCATTACTGGTCAGGGATACTATTACAGCTGCAGAAAGGGTGGGTAATGTAGCAGGGATCCTCTTTTGAGTCAGTATGGGTGGAAGTCAGGAACTGGAAGGGAGCGGTTACTCTACTGGGGGTATTCTATAGGCCCCCTGGTTGCAGCAGAGATACCGAGGAGCAGATTGGGAGGCAGATTTTGGAAAGGTGCAGAAATAACAGGGTTGTTATCATGGGTGACTTTAACTTCCCTAATATTGATTGGCACTTGATTAGTTCCAAGGGTTTAGATGGGGCAGAGTTTGTTAAGTGAGTCCTGGTTGGATTCCTGTCTCAGTATGTTGACAGGCCGACTAGCGGGAATGCCATACTAGATCTAGTATTAGGTAACGAAACGGGTCAGGTCACAGATCTGTCAGTGGGTGAGCATCTGGGGGTGTGTGCCCACTGCTCCCTGACCTTTAGCATTATCATGGAAAAGGATAGAATCAGAGAGGACAGGAACATTTTTAATTGGGGAAGGGCAAATTATGAGGCTATAAGACTAGAACTTGCGGGTGTGAATTGGGATGATGTTTTTGCAGGGAAATGTACTATGGACATGTGGTCGATGTTTAAGAATCTTTTGTAGGATGTTAGGGATTAATTTGTCCCGCTGAGGAAGATAAAGAATGGTAGGGTGAAGGAACCATGGGTGACAAGTGAAGTGGAAAATCTAGTCAGGTGGAAGAAGGCAGCGTACACGAGGTTTAGGAAGCAAGGATCAGATGGGTCTATTGAGGAATATAGGGTAGCAAGAAAGGAGCTTAAGAAGGGACTGAGAAGAGCAAGAAGGGGGCATGAGAATGTCTTGGCGAGTTTGGTAAAGGAAAACCCCAAGGCATTCATCAATTATGTGAGGAACAATAGGATGACAGGAATGATGGTAGGACCGATTAGAGATAAAAGTGGGAAGATGTGCCTGGAGGCTGTGGAAGTGAGTGAGATCCTCAATGAATACTTCTCTTCGGTATTCACCAATGAGAGGGAACTAGGTGACGATGAGGACAATATGAGTGAGTTTGATGTTCTGGAGCATGTTGATATTAAGGGAGAGGAGGTGTTGGAGTTGTTAGGACGGATAAGTCCCCGGGGCCTGCCGGTATGTTCCCCAGGCTGCTCCACGAGGCAAGGGAAGAGATTGCTGAACCTCTAGCTAGGATCTTTATGTTCTCGTTGTCCAAGGGAATGGTACGGGAGGATTGGAGGGAGGCAAATGCTGACCCCTTGTTCAAAAAAGGTAGTAGGGATAGTCCAGGTAGTTATAGATCAGTGAGCCTTACATCTGTGGTGGGAAAGCTGTTGGAAAAGATTCTTAGAGATAGGATCTATGGGCATTTAGAGAATCATGGTCTGATCAGGGACAGTCAGCATGGCTTTGTGAAGGGCAGATCGTGCCTAACAAGCCTGATAGAGTTCTTTGAGGAGGTGACCAGGCCTATAGATGAGGCTAGTGCAGTGGATGTGATCTACAAGAATCTTAGTAAGGCATTTGACAAGGTTCCACATGGTAGGCTTACTCAGAAAGTCAGAAGGCATAGGATTCAGGGAAGTTTGGCCAGGTGGATTCAGAATAGGCTTGCCTGCAGAAGGCAGATGGTCATGGTGGAGGTAGAACATTCAGATTGGAGGGTTGTGACTAGTGGTGTCCCGCAAGGATCTGTTCTGGGACCTCTTATTTTTGTGATTTTTATTGACGACATGGATGTGGGGGTAGAAGGGTGGGTTGGCAAGTTTGCAGACGACACAAAGGTTGGTGGTGTTGTAGACAGTGTAGAGGATTGTCGAAGATTGCAGTGAGACATTGATAGGATGCAGAAGTGGGCTGAGAAGTGGCAGATGGAGTTCAACCCGGAGAAGTGTGAGGTGGTACACTTCGGAAGGACAAACTCCAAGGCAAAGTACAAAGTAAATGGCAGGATAGTTGGTAGTGTGGAGGAGCAGAGCGATCTGGGGATACATGACCACAGATCCCTGAAAGTTGCCTCACATGTAGATAGGGTAGTTAAGAAAGCTTATGGGGTGTTAGCCTTCATAAGTCAAGGGATAGAGTTTAAGAGACGCGATGTAATGATGCAGCTCTATAAAACTCTAGTTAGGCCACACTTGGAGTACTGCGTCCAGTTCTGGTCACCTCACTATAGGAAGGATGTGGAAGCATTGGAAAGGGTACAGAGGAGATTTACCAGGATTCTGCCTGGTTTAGAGAGTGTGCATTATGATCAGAGATGAAGGGAGCTAGGGCTTTACTCTTTGGAAAGAAGGAGGATGAGAGGAGACATGATAGAGGTGTACAAGATATTAAGAGGAATAGACAGAGTGGACAGCCAGCGCCTCTTCCCCAGGGCACCACTGCTCAGTACAAGAGGACATGGCTTTAAGGTAAGGGGAGGGAAGTTCAAGGGGGTTATTAGAGGAAAGTTTTTCACTCAGAGAGTGGTTGGTGCGTGGAATGCACTGCCTGAGTCAGTGGTGGAGGCAGATACACTAGTGAAGTTTAAGAGACTTCTAGACAGGCATATGGAGGAATTTAAGGTGAGGGATTATATGGCAGGCAGGGTTTGAGGGTCGGCACAACATTGTGGGCTGAAGGGCCTGTAATGTGCTGTACTGTTCTATGTTTTATGGAACATATAGAGATTAAAGAGGAGGAGGTGCTTACTGCCTTACAGCAAATAAAGGTAAATAAATCCCCCAGTCCTGACATGATATTTTCTCGGACCTTGAGAGAGACTAGTGTAGAAATTGCAGGGGTCCTGGCAGAAATATTTAAAATGTATTTCACCACAATTGCGCTGCCAGAGGATTGGAGGGAAGCTCATGTTGTTCCGTTGTTTGAAAAAGGCTCCAAAAGTACACCAGGTAATTACTGACCAGTGAGCCTGAGATCGGTATTAGGTAAATTATTGGAAGGTGTTCGGATATACAAGGATTTGGACAACCAAGGGCTGATTAAAGACAGTCAGCATGGCTTTGTTCATGGCAGATCGTGTTTAATGAATCCTGTAGTGTTTTTCGAGGAGGTTACCAAGAATGCACATGAAGGAAAGGCTGTGGATGTTGTCTACATGAACTTTAGTAAGGCTTTTGACAAGGTCCCACATGGGAGGTTAGTTCAGAAGGTTCAGACAGTAGCTATCCATGGAGAGGTTGTAGATTGGATTCGAAATTGGCTGTGTGTGAGAAGACAGAGAGTGGTAGTGGATCATTGCTTCTCAGACTGGAGGCCTGTGCCTAATGGTGTGTCTCAGGGATCTGTGCTGGGACCATTGTTGTTTGTTGTCTATATCAATGATCTAGATGATAATGTGATAAATTGGATCAGCAAGTTTGCTGATGACACTAAGATGGAGGCGTTGTGGACTGCGAGGAAGGCTTTCAAAGCTTGCAGAGGGATCTGGACCAACTGGCAACATGGGCCAGAAAATGGCAGATGGAATTTAATGCAGGCAAGTGTGAGGTGTTCCATTTTGTAAGGACAAATCAAGGTAGGACATACACAGTAAATGGTTGGGTACTGAGGAGTGCGCAGGAAGAAAGGGATCTGGGAGTTCAGATACATAATTCCCTGAAAGTGGCGTCACAGGGAGACAGGGTTGTAAAGAAGGCTTTTGGCATCCTGGCATTCATAAATCAAAGTTGAGTATAGGAGTTGCAATGTTATGGTGAGGTTGTATAAGACATTGGTGAGGCCAAATTTGGAGTATTGTGTGCAGTTCTGGTCACTGAACTATAGGACGGATATCAGTAAGACTGAAAGTGAGCAGAAAAGATCTGCGAGGATGTTGCTGGCCCTTCAGGAGTTGAGTTACAAGGAAAGATTGAACAGGTTAGGACTTTGTTCCTTGGAGCGCAGAAGAATGAGGGGAGATTTGATAGAAGTTTACAAAATTACGAGGGTATAGACAGGGTAGATGCGAATGGGCTCTTTCCACACGGATTAGGAGAGATAAATTACAAAAGGACTTTGCTTCAGGGTGAAAGGGGAAAGGTTTAGGGGGAACGTCCTCACTCAGAGAGTTGTGAGAGTGTGGAACGAGCTGCCATCTGATGTGGAAAATGCGGACACACTCTGAAGACTTAAGAATAAATCTGATAGATGCATGGATGGGAGAGGTCTGGAGTGTTATGGACTGGGTGCAGGTCAATGGGACTAGCAGAATAAAGTTTTGGCACAGAGCAGAAGGGCCGAATGGCTTGTTTTCTGTGCTGTAGTGTTCTATGATTTTACGATTCTATGAAGGAATATGGGGAGGTCAGTTCCCACAGGAAGAAGTGGGATGGGGAAGAGAGATCCCACAGGAGGAAGGAGGATGGGGTAGAGAGATCCGACGGGAGGAAGGGAAATGGGGAGGAGAGATCCAACAGGAGGAAGAGAGATGGGGATGTGAGATCCCACAGGCGGAAGGCGGATGTGGAAGTGAGATCCCACAGGAGGAAGGGAGATGGGGAAGATAGATCTGGCAGGTTGAAGGGGATTTGTGAAGAGAGATCCCATAGGCGGATGGGGCTGGGGAAAAGAGATCTGACAGGAGGAAGGGGGATGGGGAAGAGAGATCCCACAGGAGGAAGGGGGATGGGGAATAGAGATCTAACAGGACGAAGGGGAATGGGGAGGAGAGATCCAACAGGAGGGAGGGGGATGGGGAAGTGAGATCCCACAGGATGAAGGGGATTTGCGAAGAGAGATCCTATAGGCGGATGGGGGATGAGGAAAAGAGATCCCACAGGAGGAAGGGGGGGTGGGGAAGAGAGAACCCACAGGAGGGAGGGGAATGGGGAAGAAAGATCCCGCAGGAAGTGGGGTGGGGAAAAGACATTTCACTGGAGGATGAGGAAAGGGTAATAGAGAGCCCACAGGAGGAATGGGGATGGGGACGAGATCCCTAAGAATCGAAGGGGGATTGGGATAAAAAGTCCCACAGGAGGATTCCAAGGGTAAACGATAATCCTACAGGATGAGAGGATGCAGAAAATCTTTGTACGTGTGTGTTGGGTCTGAACAGAGACCCAGAGGAGATGCAGCCTCGCTCTCTGTGTATCTGGTAGTGAGCAAAGTCACACACTATCAAGGGCAGGGGAGGACAATCTCACAATGGTATTTCTTTCCTTCTCACTGGGACAGTCTGCAGACGGTCTCTTGTCCCTCACCGGGAAGGGGGTGTGAATCTCTGACCCACCTGCTGCAGTCAGTGTCGGTCTGGGTGTCAGTAACAGTGAGAAGGAACATTGTCAATGGACGTGTCACAGGCAGCAGGAAACACGGCCATTCCTGTGATTTACTACCATTAAACCAATGGTCTTTGTTCACTGATCTGATGAAGTCTTCAACATTCCTTCACAAGGAACCACAGAATCCTGCCGTCCTTGGGGAATTACTGACCGATCCCCTGGGCATTTGTCACAATTCATCACAATCTGATTTATCACTGTTTAACCCAAATCCCTTTACATTGAAATGACACAATAAAACAATTTCACAGTTCAGAGTGAGAGATAAATCAAGTTACCTCAACTCCTGGCACTTGTGCAGCCCGGGTCCCAGCCGCTGGATTCCTTCACACTGAATGTGGCAGCCAACCAGGTTGAGGTGTTTTATTGTATCACAGAGTCCGATGACATGAGACAGGACCGCGCAGTCAATCGGGGTCAGTGTCATTCCACTGAATGAAAGTGTTTTCACAGATCCCAGTGCGTCCTGAGCCAGTCCACGATTCTGAGACTCAAACAGGTAGTGCAATGTGTTCAGGAGGCTCCTTTTACCAGCTTCACTCCCTGTGTTTCCACTCTTGCGTTTAACCTCCTCCTTCACCCAATCAATCACCCGGCAGATTGTTTCATGAGGAAATGGACCCAGAAACTCCACCAGGCCCCGAGCTGTCATTGGGGAGGAGAGACCAGCAACAAAACGGAGAAATACCTCAAATCGCCCATCTGTCGTGTTGTGAACTTCAGTGAGGAATTTCAGGATATCCCCGGGATGTGGATTCAGGAATTGTGCGACTGCAGCTACAAACTCTTGGATGGTGAGGTGTGGGAATGTGTACACCACGCTCTGGGCAGAATCCTCTCTCTCCAAAAGTTCCATCAGGAACCCGGACAGGAACTGGGAAGGGTGCAGACTGTAGTTGATCAAATCTCCATCTGTAAACACAATCTTCTTCTCCAACACTCCTCTGTAGGCCATCTGACCCACCCTGAGTAACACATCACGGGGTTTCTCAATCTCACGGCCATGGTTTTTCAGGATGTTGTAAATATAGTAGGAGTACAGTTGGGTGATGGTCTTGGGAACTCGCTGTGGGTCCCTAACTCTTTGTGTGAAGAAGGGGCCCAGTGCCAGAGCGAGGATCCAGCAGTAGGAGGGGTTGTAGCTCATGGTGTACAGGATCTCGTTCTCCTTCACATAATTGAAAACAGCTTCCGCCACCGTCTGATCTTCAAAATGTCTGATGAAATATTCCTTCCGTTCCTCATTAACAAATCCCAGGATTTCAGCCCGGACACTGATCTCCGCCTTTTCCAATAAATGTAACGCAGTGGGGCGGGTGGTCACCAGCACTGAACACCCTGGGAGCAGCTTGCCCTGGATTAAACTGTACACAATGTCAGACACTTCACACCACCACTCGGGATCTGGGCACTGGTGCTTCGGTTCTGTATCTCTCTGACTGTCCGCAAAATCGATTTTGTGTTTGAATTCATCTAAACCATCGAATATAAACAGTAATCCCTCTGGGTTCTTCCAGACTTCTCTCAGGATATTCCTAAAGTAAGGATAATGATCCAGAATCAGTTCCTTCAGGTTTATTCTACAATTAACGGTGTTTAAATCTCGGAATTTGAAACTGAAGACAAACTGGAATTGTTGGTATATTTTCCCCGTGGCCCAGTCATAAACAATCTTTTGTACCATCGTTGTTTTCCCGATCCCCGGGACTCCGGCCACTGCTGCTGAACTCCAAGTTTTGGATTTACTCCGGGAAAAGCTGCTCTGGAATAACTGATCAGTACGGATTTTTTCCAGCTGACTGCGGAGTTGTTTCTCTCTATAATCCTCATGGTCTCTGCCTCTTGCCAGCAGCTCATGTTCCACCAGTGTCCGATCTCGAACAGTAGAAATGACCGTGAGCTCAGCGTATCGATCAGCCAGCTGGAAAACCTTCACCTTCTCCGTCATCAGGATCGTGTTCACTCTCAGAGTTTCAGTTTGTGCCCGCAGAGTCTCCTTGTGTTTCTGTTGAACATCTTCCATGGGAACAGAGAACATATTCAAAACGTTAAATGGCTCATCTGACAAAGAACTTTATAACGGTATTTCAGCATTCAGTGTTTGAGATTACATGAATAAATTCAATGCTTCCATGGATAGGACAGAAAGTAAAATTCTGTTCGCAGACACGGAATTGACAGCAATGGATGTCCCTGAAAATGTCCAATCCTCATGTTCTGGTTCTAGTTATTTGTGAAGGTGAACATTCCCCTGATTGCACTTTCTGAGGAAGCTTAAACAAGCATCACTCCCCACTAACATCTTAACTACATTCTACAGAGGCGTGGTTGAGAGTGTGCTGACCTTTTGCATTACAACCTGGTACTCCAGCTGCAGTGTTGCCGACAACAAAGCCTTGCAGGGGGTGGTTAGGGGAGCAGAGAAGGTTATTGGGGTCTCCCTACCTTCTGTCCAAGACCTCTTTCAGAGTCGATGCCTCCAGAAGACACGGTACATCATTAAAATCCCCTCACACCCTCTCCATGAACTGTTTGTTCTTCTGCCATCAGGTAAACATTACAGGAGCATCAAAACTAAAACCACAAGGCTACTAAACAGCTTCCTCCCACAGGCAGTCAGACTGCTAAATAGCTGCTCGACCTGACTCTGCTTTGGACACTTTTAACTGGCACTGGACACTTATAACTTGATTTAAAGCGACATGTGGCTGTTGTGTTTTACTATTTATTGTTGTGTTTATTATTTAGTGTTGCGTTTGTTATGTTATGATTGGACTGCTCCTGGGAAACGCTGTCTCATTCTGCCCTGCAGAGCTGATGTACGGTTGGAACGACAATAAAGTTTTTGAGTCTTGAATATCCTATTGCAGTCCTGACTGCACTCCCGTTACAATAACATTTCACTATATTTAAGGCATTGTTTGCCTCATTAGCAGAGGATGTTAATGTTGATCTGGTGTGGAACTATGGAGAGCAGGACACTGTGCATTTTGGCCAATCTGCACACTGGGGAGTCACAGGTGTCCACTGCTCTTGCAACAAAACTGGAGCAGAATACGCGGGAAATACTCAAGTCGGGCAGCGTCTGCGGGAGAATCACAGTGAAGTTGCGGATCGATAACCCATCGGAATGACAGAAATGAAAATGGGTAGTTTTCAATCGCACTGATGGAGGATTGGTGGAAAGATGGAATCTGTGTTAATGGAAGAAGCCACAAGCGTCTGTCTCAGTGATGTACATCGTGTCTGTGGGAGAGGGTGGTGAGGTCTTGGCAACTGCTACTCATCAGTCTTGCTGTGGGGGTGTGGGGCTCTGTCTAATGAGGCCTCCGTCTGTCAGAGTCGACCATGGATGTCCTGCCCCTGCAAGCCGGGACACTCCGATATGGAGCGGAAGCTTCTGCCGATGTAGCAAGCTCCTCTCTCCATGCATCTGATGTACACAAAGGAATTGCAGAGACTGACACAGCTTGGCACCAGAGGTGTCGCAGGAGATGCCAGTCTGCGTTGAACACCATTTAACAGTGACTCAGGGACTCCAGCTCCAGGCTTTTCCCATTGGGTTTACTCCCAAACTCTTCCCCATGAGGGGTTACAGGTACAATGCTGTGGAGTTTTGAGATCAGAGTTTTCCTGTTCCTGGGTGAGCTGCCAATCACAGCCGACAAGCCCCATCTGCCCAAAGCGACTGGTTGTAAGGCACCAGTAACCCACCTCTGCCCCTTCTCCTGTGGGAAGAAACGCTTCCACCGGGATTAGTGGCTAAACCGCACGTGAAGGCCAAGAGCTGGACAGAGGCTACTCGCCACTGGGAGCATTTAATAGGTCGCGGCAGCTCATCCGCACTGTCACCCCCCCCCCCCCCCCCCCCCGGTTATAACAATCTTAAGCAACCAAGGGGCGCTGTATTATTGACAATGAATCGGTAAATTGGTTTATTATTGTGACAGCCCCACTGTAAAATGGAAAACTTTCTGCATGCGATCCAAATAGATCATTACATCACATCGGTGCAATGAGGTTGTACAAGGGAAAATGGAACAGAATAGTTCAGGGAAACAGTGTTTCAGTTGCCGAGAAAATGCAGTGCAGGCAGACGATACGGTAGAAGGCCAAAGGATCATTGGGAGTTCAGCGTTGAGTTTTTTTGTGACTCTGTTCCTAAACTAGAAATCAACACCTTAAACTACAGTACTGTGCAGAAGTCTGAGGTGTATATTAGGACTGACACATTTTGTCTTTCATTTTCTAGTTTGCACTTTATCCCGTTGTGATGCTGTTTGAACGGCATCGTCTGGATGAAAGGTGCTTTATAAATAAGTCATTATTATTATTATTATTATTATTATTATTATTATTATTATTATTATTATTATTATTATTTTCATAGCCTAAACTGGTAAAACTTGAGGTACAGGCATAGCCAAGCACACTCATGTCTCAATTGATAGGAGATTTCAGACTATTCTCGTGGTGTATAGTGTTATGGGTTTTCGATGATTTACACAAGTATCGCCGTGTGGGCCTAATTTATTAATACTATTCTGAAAAGCCTTTAGGATGATACCAGTTATTGATATTACGATTGGGATAAATAATACCCTGTTCGTGTTCCATAGTCTTTCATTTTGCCCTTTCAATTCAACATATTTCTGGTATTGTTTTTTACTAATTCATTTCTGTAAGTTATGTGTGTTTCGAATGGCTATATATATTTAAAAAGTTGCTTTTGCTTGTTTATCCTGTAAAATTACATCCGAACGCAGATCATGTATTATCCTATCTGAAATAATGATCGGACGCAGTATGATATGAAGGACTCTAACTCTAAAAGTGGAACTCTAAAAGTAATTTACGTTCAGTAAATTATGGTGTTTTTCATCAGTTGTAGTTTAAGCAATGTTTTTGTGAATGTTGTCCGCCATTTTATTGTGCTTGTGCAAGTCATGAGATTCAGTTGAACTACTGCAGGATCTTGTAAAGTTGGATTGGTTGTAGTTTCTCTTATAATTTTCAGCATATATCGTCTTTGACCTATTAGTCATTTATTCTGTATTATTGATAACTACATGTGTCAACAACCTTGTCCTGTATTGCTACAATGATCCCTTCTGTTTCTGGGAAGAAGTGTCCAACTCTGAGCCAGGGGCTCGACGCTTCCTTGTCGACATCTATGTCAATAGAGCTAATTGTGGATTTCAGAAAAGACGAGATGAGGGAACATGACACACCAGTCCTCACAGAGGGATCTGATGTGGAAAGAGTGAGCAATTCCAAATTCCTGGCTGTCAATATCTCCGAGTATCTAACCTGGACCCAATATATCGATGCAACTACAGAGAAGGCACAACAGTGGCTATATTCCATCAGGAGTTTCCAGCATCACTTGAATATTTCTACAGATGTAACTTGCAGAGCATTGGAACTGGCTGCATCACTGTCTGGTTCACGAGGAACGGAGTAAGGCGCACACTCAACGATTCAGGAGCAACTTCTCCTCTACCATGCAGTTTCCGAATGGACATTGAACCCATCGATACTGCCTCACTAATCGCGTTTTAAATTTCTATTTCTGCACTACTCATTTAGTTTAATATTTCATATAATCACACAGACATGCACAGCTATATATGTTCAACTTCCAGGCCCTGAAGCCATTTCGCTGCTCAGCCAGATCCACCGTCTGACAGGCCACATGTCTCGCATGGATAACTCCAGGTTACCGAAAGCAGTACTCTACGGAGAACTCTCTCAGGGCAAGAGAGATCGTGGTGCCCCGCGCAGGAGGTACAAGGACCAAATTAAGCAGAGGCTCTCTCAGGTAAATATGGAGGTCAACGAGTGGCAGCCGCAGATCCACGGAAAAGCCAGAAATTTTGAGGAACCCAGAAGAGCGACTGCTGAAAAGAAGAGGGGATGCAAGAAGGATCCAACTACCCAAGCGCCTGCATCCCAGCTGTCCCTCTGTCCCAACTGCTCCCGAGTCCACAGATCCAGAATTGGCCCCTACCGTCACCAACAATCGTGTCGTCATCCAGTACCACCACCCCCCCTCACAGACACGCACACACACACACACACACACACACACACACACACACACACACACACACACACACACACACACACACACACACACACACACACACATACCCTATTTGGGAAGAGAACAGGATTTAGGGTATGTTTCATGATCATTAATGCTTGGTGGAACCCCGGAATGTCCATGCCCTCAAACCCTTTTGTTCCCCGGATCTGGAGTACCTGGTGCTGCTGTGTAAACCTTTCCGGCTGCCAAGAGAGTTCCCGGCTGTTATTATCACAGCTGTGTAATAACAACATCCCCCAGTTGTGTGTTATTGTCACAGAGGGGAGATGATTTCCTTCAGAAATCGGTCAGGACTTCCCAAACCACAAAATTTGTATCAACAGTTCCGTGTGAAAAGCACTTGCCGTGTGACCGACTGCTTACATTGCCGGTGATCAGCAGGAGCTCAAGAAATTCAGCTCCGATCTGTGCAAAGTCATCCAGGCAGCGAAACGACAATACAGAGATCGTATTCAGGCACAGCTCTCCACCAACAACACACACAGCTTATGGCAAGCTCTGCACTCCAATGCAGACTTCAGAGCTAAGTGCAGTGGTGCTGCCAACATCGCTGCCTGTCTCCCAGAGGATCTAAGTCTCTTTACGCTCGGTTCGATATCGCCAGCACTGAGACCCCGAGGAGAGCCGACAAAGCGACCTGCACATTGGTCATCTCTGACGCTGAAGTTCGCAGGTGTTTCCAACGTGTGGACAGTCGCAAGCCTGCGGGACCGGACGGCGTCCCAGGGCGGGTACTCAGGATGCGCGTGGCACAACTGGCAGGTGTATTTACGGATATTTTTAATCTCACCCTCTCCTAGTGTAGAGTTCCTTCCTGCTTCAAATCATCCACCATTGTTCCTGGACCTAAAACAACTAAGGCAACATGCCTGAACGTCTGGCGTCCTGTCGCCCTCACCTCAATAATAAGCAAATGCTTTGAGAGACTGGTCTAGGACTGCATCTGCAGCTTGTTACCACCCACACTGGACCCCCTACAATTCACCTACCGACGCAACCCATCAACAGATGACACAATAGCCACTGCTCTGCACACCTCCTTAAACATCTGGAGAAGAGGGATGCTTATGTGAGAATGATGTTATTAGACTACAGTTCAGCATTCAATACCATCTTTCCTTCCAGGCTTGACAAGAAGCTCAGAGACCTCGGCCTTCACCCTGCCTTGTGCAGCTGGGTCCTGGATTTCCTGTCAGATCAGCAGCAGGTGGTAAGTGTGGGCTCCCTCATCTCTACCCCTCTGACCCTCAACACAGGAGCCCCTCATGGGTGTGTCCTAAGCTCCCTCCTTTACTCTCTGTTTTCGCATGGCTGTGTTGCCACCCAGAGCTCCAATCTGCTAATTAAATTTGCTGAGGATACTATATTTATTGGCCAAATCTCAAATAATAACGAGGTAGCCTGCACAGAAGAAGTCACCACACTGACACAGTGGTGACAAGAAAACAACTTCTCCCTCAATATCGCAAAAACAAAGGAGCTGGATGCAATGTTGCAAAGACAAGAGGAATGGAGACGGGCTAACCCCTATTGACATCAATGGATCTGGGGTTGAGAGGGTAAACAAAGGAGCTGGATTAATATGCAAGGGGATAAAGTCCTAACCTATTCAAAGTTTCCCTGTAACTCAGGTTCTCAAGTCCCGGCAACATCTTTGTAAACCTTCTCTGCACTCTTTCAACCTTATTAATATCCTTCCTGTAATTAGGTGACCAAAACTGCATACAATACTCCAAATTCGGTCTCACCAATGCCTTATACAACCTCACCATTACATACCAACTCTTATACTCAGTACTTTGATTTATAAAGGCCAATGTACCAAAAGCTCTCTTTACGTCCCTATCTACTTGTGAAGCCACTTTTAGGGAATTATGTATCTATACTCCCAGATCCCTCTGTTCTACTGCCCTCTTCAGTGTCCTACCATTTACCTTGTATGTTCTGACTTGGATTGACCTTCCGAAGTGCAATACCTCACACTTGTCCGCATTAAACTCTATCTGCCATTTTTCAGCCCATTTCCCCAACTGGTCCAAATCCCTCTGCAAGCTTTGAAAACCTTCCTCACTGTCCACTACACCTCCAATCTTTGTATCATCAGCAAATTTGCTGATCCAATTTGCCACATTCTCATCCAGATCATTGAGATAGATGACAAATAACAATGGACCCAGCACTGATCCCCGTGGCACACCACTAGTCACAGGCCTCCACTCAGAGTAGCAATCCTCCACTACCACTCTCTGGCTTCTTCCACTGAGCCAATATCTAATCCAATTTACTACCTCTCCATGTATACCTAGCGACTGAATCTTCCGAACTAACCTCCCATGCGGGACCTTGCCAAAGGCCTTTCTGAAGTCCATGTATACAACATCCACTGCCTTCCCTTCATGCACTTTCCTGGTAACTTCCTCGATAAACTCTTAATAGATTGGTTAAACATGATCTACCATGCACAAAGCCATACTGACTTTTTCTAATAAGTCCCTGTCTATCCAAATACCTGGAGATCCTATCTCTTAGTATTCCTTCCAATAATTTACCTACTACCGATGTCAAACTTACCGGCCTATAATTTCACGGCTTACTTTTTGAGCCTTTTTTAAACAACAGAACTACATGAGCTATCCCCCAATCCTCTGGCACCCGATCCGTGGATATCGACATAATATTTATGCCAGCGCCACTGCAATTTCAACATTAGTCTTCTTCAAGGTCCGAGGGAATACCCTGTCAGGTCCTGGGGATTTAACTTCTCTGATTTTCCTCAAGACAGCAAGCACCTCCTCCTCTTTAATCTGTATAAGTTCCATGATCTCCCTACTTGTTTGTCTTGTTTCCATAAACTCCATTCTAGTTTCCTTAGTAAATACAGATGCAAAATACCCATTTAATGTCTCTCCCATTTCTTTTGGTTCCATACATAGCCGACCACTCTGATCTTCAAGAGGATCAATTTTGTCCGTTATAATCCTTTTGCTCTTAACATACCTGTAGAAGTTCTTAAAATTATCGTTCACCCTGACTGCCAAAGCAACCTCATGTCCTCTTTTAGCCCTCCTGATTTCTTTCTTAAGTATTTTCTTACTCTTTTTATACTCCTCAAGCATCTTATTTCCTCCCTGTTGCCTATACATGTTATACATCTCTTCTTCTTTATCAGAGTTCCAATATCCCTCGATAGCCAAGGCTCCTTATTCTTATTCATTTTGCCTTTAACCCTGACAGGAACGTACAAACTCTGCACTCTCAAAATTTCTCCTTTGAAGGTCTTCCACTTACCAATCACATCCTTGCTAGAGAACAACCTGTCCCAATCTACGATTTTTAGATCCCTTCTCATTTCTTCAAATGTGGCCCTTTTCAGGTTTAGAAAGTCAACCCGAGAACCAGATCTATCTTTAACCATGATCAAGTTGAAACTAATGACGTTATGATCACTGGATTGTACGTGTTCCCCTACACAGACTTCCGTCACCTGCCCTAACTCATTTCCTGATAGGAGATCTAATATTGCATTCTCCCTAGTTGGTACATCTATACATTGATTTAGAAAACTTTACTGAACACATTTTACAAACTCTAACCCATCTAGACGTTTAACAGTATGGGAGTCCCAATTAATGTGTGGAAAATTAAAATCCTCTACAATCACAAATTTCTGTCTGCTGCAGTTGTCTGTTATCACTTTGCAGATTTGCTCCTCCAATTCTCGCTGACTATTGGGTAGTCCATAATACAACCCTATTAATGTGGTCATACCTTCCTGTTTCTCAGCTCCGCCCATATGGCCTCAGTAGACAAGCCATCTAATCTGTCCTGTCAAAGCACTGCTGTAGTATTTTCCCTGACTAGCAAAGCCACCACCCACCCTTCATCCCTCTGTCTCTATCACGTCTGAAACATTGGAACCCTGGAACACTGAGCTGCCATTCCTGCCCCTCCTGTAACCAAGTTTCAGTAATGGCTATGATGTCGTAATTCCATGTGTCAATCCAGGCCCTCAGCTCGTCTACCTTTCCCACAATTCTCCACGCTTTGAAATATACACACCTCAGAAGATTATTACAACCACACACAACCTTGCTATTTGTGACTTTGCATGAACTACCAACATCATTTATTTTTATCCCCGTTCCACTATCTACTCTGGCACTCTGGTTCCCATCTAGTTTAAACCCTCCCCAATAAAACTAGCAAACCTCCCTGCAAGTATATTGGTCCCCTTGTAGTTCAGGTGTAACGCGTCTCTCTTGCACAGGTCCCACCTGCCCCTGAAGAGGTCCCGATGATCTAGAAATCTGAACCCCTGTCCCCTACACCAGTTTCTCAGCCACGTGTTTATCTGCCAGAGCATCGGACTCTTACCCTCACTGGCACGTGGCAAAGGCAGCAATCTGGAGATTACTACCCTCTATGTCCTGTTTGAGGTGTACAAGTTTGAGAGATAAGAGTTTGGGTCGACAGCCTGTATTTTGTTTGTCATTTTTTTTTTACATATGACTGGTGTCTAATACCAGAGGGCATTTGGTTAAGGTGAGATGGGGTACATTTACAGCAATTGTGGGTCGCTTTTTAACAGAGTTCTGGGTGCCTGGAATTTACTATCTGGGTCAACATGGCTTTGTGAAGGGAAGGTCGTGCCTCACGAGGCTAATTGAGTTTTTTGAAGAGGTAACAAAAAGCAATTGACGGAGGTACGGTAGTAGATGTGGTCTACATGGATTTTAGCAAGGCATTTGACAAGGTCCCTCACGAGAGACTCATCCAGAAAATCATGAGGCACGGGATAAGTGGAACCTTGGCTGTTTGAATAAATAATTGGCTTACAGGAGGAAAGCAGAGGGTAGTAGTGGAAGGAAAGTATTCTGCCTGGAGGTCGGTGACTAGTGGAGTGCCGCAGGGGCCTGTCCTGGGACCCCTGATATTTGTGATTTTTATAAATGACCTGGATGTAGAGGTGGAAGAATGGGTGAGTAAATTTGTGGATGACATGAAGATTGGAGGAGATGTGGATGGAGCTGTAGGTTTTCGAAGGTTACAAGAGGATATAGACATGGTGCAGATTTGGGCAGAAAAGTGGCAGATGGGGTTCAATCCGGATAAGTGTGAGGTGATGCATTTTGGAAGGACAAACCAGAATGCTGAGTACAAGTTTAATCGTTGGTTACTTAAGAGTGTGGATGAACAGAGGGACCTTGGGGTTCAAATCCATACATCCCTTAAGGTCGCTGCACGGGTTGATAGGATAGTTAAGAAGGGCTATGGGATGCTAGGCTTCATTAATAGGGGGACTGAGTTCAAGTGTAGAGAGGCCAAGTTGCAAATCTACAAATCTCTGGTGAGACCGCACTTAGAGTATTGTGTTCAATTCCGGTCACCTCATTATAGGAAGGATGTGGAAGCTATGGAGAGGGTGCAGAAGAGATTTACCAGGATGTTGCCTGGTTTGTAGAACAGGTAATGTGAAGCAAGGTTAGCAGAGCTGGAACTTTTCTCTTTGGAGCGTAGAAGGATGAGAGGGCACCTGTTAGAGATCTAAAAAATTATGAGAGGCATAGATAGGGTGGATTGCTAGAACCTGTTTCCCAGAGCACCAATAGCAAACACTAGAGGGCATATGTACAAAGTTAAGGGAGGGAAGTTTAGGGGAGACATCAGGGGTAAGTTTTTTTACAAAGGGTTGTGGGTGCCTGCACAACTTGCCAGGGATGGTGGTGGAGGCTAAAACATTACGGGTATTTAAGAACCTCTTGGACAGGCACATGGATGAAAGAAAAATAGAGGGTCACGGGGTAGTGTGGGTTTAGTACACTTTTTAAAGGAATACATGGGTCGACACAACATCCAGGGCGGAAGAGCCTGTACTGTGCTGTAGTATTCTAGTGTCTAGAGTCTAGTGACTAGGGTCATGTCAGAGGCAACTATGTTATAGATGCTCCTAGTTATACATGAATGTGCAGGAAATGCAAGGAAATGGTCAATAATATAAGAAAGGATACCAAAGTATTTTTTTTTTCTTTCCCGGATATATAAAGAGTGAAAAAAGGGAGAGGGTCAATATCGGACCACTAGAAACTGCTGTTGTAGTTGCAGTAATGGGTGAAAAGGAAATGCCAGACAAACTCTGTGCAAGTCACTGGCAGAATTCCAAAAGGTAAAGATCATCAGCAAACAGAATTGCGTGTAGTGCTATTACAAAGGAAAAGGGGCTTGGAAGATGAAAGGTCTGAAGATAGAAAAGTCACCTGGACTGGGTCATACAGTGTATCAGGAGCCTGCCTAGGATGTGTTGGGATTCCCAAAGCGTTAGGACCTGGAGTGAAGGCTTCAGCAGAACCAACAGCTGGATTAATAGAAAACTATATTGTAGAATATTCAGGCTGCAAAGAGAGATTCGTTGAATTGTTACTTGAATCCAGCGAATAATTAATGGCGAATTTTGATTCCCAGGCTTTGCCAAGTCACAGACTAACACTTGAGATGTGGTTTGAACTGTGCATTTGATCACTCACCTATCAGCTGAGTGGGTAATTCAGATAAACCTTGGCCGATGTTCATGTATTCCTGTGGATCAGGACCTGTTTAAATATAAAACAAATCCATGGAAACAGAACTAAAATAATTAAAATAACTAAAATGTTTATCTCAATGTGTCTTTGTGTTCAGTGCGTGTTTTTAACATACCGAGTTCCTGTATTTCCCTCAGTATTCTGTCCAACTTCGGTAACTCAGTCCTCCACATCAGAAAGGATTCCCACATCGCCCTCCGGGCCCGGGAGCCTTTGCCATTCACCAAACTGAGGAAGAGTCTGGAACTCTCTGTCCGGTTTCCCTTCTCTGTCAGCTCAGTGACTTTCTACAAAAGGAAACAATGAACTTATTGTGGAGCAGACAGACAGACATGGAGAATGTGCAGGAAAGTATCTGTTCATGGCACCAGTAGCTTCAGAACAGATGCAGTCACTGGGCTGTTGCCTCATCCTCTCTGGGTTCAGTCATTAACAGAGAAACAGTAACTGAAGGAAATTCTAAATCAATATTGTGTAAGAATAAGGATTTCCTGACACCCTGCAGTAGATGCAATGTGATTAATTTCCTCGATCTGTCAATGTGCAGCATTACATCAACAAGATGTGACAACAAGAACGGAAGAGGGGGAGAGAGAGAGAGAGCAAAAACAAATGGATGGCGGGCATCACTGAATCGTGGCTGACAAAAGCTTATAGTTGGGTGCTTAAATCCAATGATAAATATTGAATCGAAAGGATACGCAGGTAGGTGAAAGTGTTGGGTCGAAACTGCTGTCATTAAAAATGAAAAGTCCTGAGAAAGAGGTGATGTCAGATTAGACGATGTGGTAAAATGACCCTGATCTGATGGAAATTATATACAGGCGTGCTAACAGTAGCCAGGATGTGGGCTACAAATTACAACGGGGGAGAGGAGAGGCATGGAAAAAGGTCAATGCTAAAATTGTCACGGGGAGTTTCAATATGCAGGTAGTTTGGAAAATCAGGTCGGTGCTGAATCCCAAGTGAGGGTATTTACAGAATGCCTATGAGATGGCTTTTGAGAGAAGCCTATGGTTGAGGCCACTATAGGAAAGGCGGATCTGGATTCTGTGTTGTGTATTGCACCAGATTTGATTAGGGAGCTTCAGCTAAATAAACCCTTAAGAGGCAGTGATCATAGAATAGCAACATTCAGCCAGCAGTTTGAAAGGGAGAAGGTAAAGTTAGAGGTATCAGTGCTACAGTAGAATAAAGGAATTACCTCGGCATGAGAGAGGAGCTGGGCAATAATAAATTCGAAAATGACACTAACAGGGACAATGGCAGAACAGGAATGGCTGAAGTTTCTCGGAGCAATGCAGAAGGTGAAGGACAAATGATCACAAAGATGAAGAATTATTCTAAAGGGA
Source organism: Hemitrygon akajei (assembly GCF_048418815.1). Taxonomy (NCBI): domain Eukaryota; kingdom Metazoa; phylum Chordata; class Chondrichthyes; order Myliobatiformes; family Dasyatidae; genus Hemitrygon; species Hemitrygon akajei. The sequence goes on along the minus strand of NW_027331961.1, from coordinate 186,995 downwards.
GGATGATCAACCGTGGCTGACGAGGTAGTCAAAGCAGCACAAAAGCAAAGGAGAGGGCACAGAATATTACAAAATATAGTGGAAAGCTGGAGGACTGGGATGTTTCTACAAATCAACAGAAGGCAATTCAAAAACCGTAAATAGAGAAAATATGAAATATGAAGGTAGGCTAGAGAATGATGTAAAATAGCTTACCAAAACGTCCGTCTGATATATGAAGATTGAAAGAGAGGAGAGTGGATATTGGACCACTGGAAAATGACAGTGGAGAGGTACTGTCAGGGGACAAGGAAATGCCGGAAGGTATTGGTCGGCATTTTGCGTCAGTCCTCACTGTAAAAACACTAGAACGTGCCAGATATTTGAGGATGTCAGGTGGCAGAAGTGAGTCTGTTTGCAATTATTGCGGAGAAGGCACTTGGTAAGCTGAAAGTTCTGAAGATAGATGAGTCCAGATCAACTCACCCGATTGCTTCTGAAAGAGGAGGCTGAAGAGATTGTGGAGACATTAGTAATGATCACTCAAGAATCACTAGATTTTGGAATGGTTCCGGAGGACTGATCATTTTAAACTGTAGGCCAGTTAGTCTGATCAGCGTTTGGGAAGATGTCAGCAGTCGATAATTGAGGATAAGGTTTCGGGGTATTTGGACGCACATGATAAGAAAAAGGCCAACATCCATGGAAGGAAATCTTGCCTGACAGAACTGTTGGAATTTTTTGAGAGAACAGCATGCTGGGTCGACAACAGAGAGTCAGTGCAAGTTCTTTACTTGGACATCCCGAGGACATTTGACCAGGTGTCCCACATGACGCCGTTTAACAAGGGCCGAAAGTAGGACAAGAAAGACACTGGCATGGATAGAGGATCCAAGATTTTCTCCAGACAGATTTGTCTGACTGCCAGGAAGCACAGAATGGGAACAAATAGGGCTTTCTCTGGTCGAATGTTGGTGACCAGTGGTGTTATGCAGTGGTTGGTTTTGGGACAGTTTCTTTTTCCGTTATGTCAATGATTTGTAGGCTTTATGGCCATTATTGTGGGCGTTACGAAGATATGGGGAGGGAGGGGAAGTGTTGAGAAAGCAGAGATTTCGCGGGAGGACATGGACCTATGAAAAAATGGACACATCAGTGGCAATTGGAATGTAGTATAGTGAGGTACGTGGCCATATACTTTAGCAGAAATAATGAAGACGTAGACTATTTTTGAATCTGGGAGAAAATTCAGAAATCAGAGTTGTAAAGAGTCTCTGGAGACCTGGTGCAGGATTCCATGCAGTTTGAGTCTGTTCGGAAAGGCAAATACAATGCTAGCATTCATTTCGAGAGGATCAGAATATAAGAACAAACACTGGCCAGACCGCACTCGCATATTTTGATCCCCTGATCAGAGAAAATATGTGATGGCGTTGTGAAAAATCCAGAGAGGAATCTAAACGAACAGAACCTGTGATATTAAACCAGATTTTGATGGGAATGGATCCTGGATGCACCTGTAATAGCTGGAGTGTGAGAGGATGAGGGGGGAATCTAATTGTAACCTGTGGAATATCGAAAGACATTGAGAGGATGTGGAGATGTTGTTTTTACGTGGGGGAGTCTAGAACCAGACGGAACAGCCTCAGATTAGAGGGACGTCCATTTAGAACAGAAATGAGGAGATTATTTAGCCGAGAAGTAGTGAAACTGCAGAATTCATTGGCACTGACAGCTGCGGAGACCAGGTCATTGAGTATATTTAAAACAGAGGTTGGTACGTTCTTGACTAGTCTGGTCAGCAAAGTTCACTGGGAGAAGGCAGGAGAATGGGGTTGAGGGGGATAGTACATCACCCATGATGTAATGGCGGAGCAGAATCGATGGGCCTAATGGCCAATTGTGTTCTGATGCCTTTTGGTCTCATGATGTATAAAGACAAAAGAAGATTAAGAAATGTCAATGCGGCTATCTTATAATGGAGATGGTTACTGCCTGACACTCATACCGTAAAATGGTAATGACTTCCTGAATGCAGGCATGGGCTTCCTGATTAACTGAGGAATTATGAATTAAACATTGAATAGTCTTCAAGCAACATACACCTATGATGGAATTAAGGTAACTGAATATGGATGGGCTTAGGACATTGCTCTGAGAAATAAGAGAGGCAGCGTTTAAGGGTAAGCACAACATTGTGGGCCGAAGGGTCTGTACTGTGCTGTACTATTCTATGTTCTATGTTCTGTGTCCCGGATTTGAATGATTGATCTCCTAGAACAGATATCAGTAGGGAATAATGGACAACAATTATGAAATAAATCAGCATAATTCCCTGATGGCCCACTGCACTGTAAAATAATCCCTCAGTTTCACTGCTACCAGGTCTGAGGAGTTACAGTTGTGAAAGAAATTTAACCAGTAAAGCAGACGTCTCCAGATGATGAATTTATAGATCAGCATCATATTTACAGATTACCTCTTGCCTTTGGATAATGCCTGTGTGATTCATTACAGACAGCGCCAATGAATCCCAACGAGAACAGAGTTACTCACGGGTGTAACACACTTGATTTTCTAATACCACTCATGGCTGAATAGGTGAGATCCAGGACAAGACAATCACTGTTTGTGAGCTCCAAGGAGAGTGACCTGAGATGGTGTGTCCCTGTCTCTCATTAGTTAGATATTCAGCAAGTTAGCAGTTGTTTTTTTTTGTTTGCCGCTTCCGTTTCAGGAAATCCTGTTGATCTTCTTCCCTTTCAGGACAACCTGTTGATTTTTTTGGGATCATGAGATATCAGCTAGTCACCAGATTTATTTTATGTTTTGTGCTTTCTTCTGCCCTTTTAGATCAAACTATTGATGTTTGTGGTCATAAGATATCAGCTTTGTGCGTGATCTTTCACATCTAATCAGTCTCAGAGTTTTTCGAGGAAGTTACCAGGAAAGTTGATGAAGGCAACGTTGTGGATATTGTCTACATGGACTTCAGCACGGTATTTGACAAGGTCCCGTACAGGAGGTCGGTCTAGAAGATTCAGTTGCTTAGCATTCAAGATAAAGTAGTAAACTGGATTAGACACTAACTTTTTAGAAAGAATCCGGAGTGTCACTATAGACTGTTGCATTTCTGTTTGGCGCCTGTATCTCGTGCAGTGTCACGGGGATCGGTGCTGTGCCTGTTGTTGTTTGTCATCTATATCAATGTTCTGGATGAAATTACGGTTAAGAGCATCAGCAAATTTGTTGATGACTCAAACATTGGGAAGGAGCAGTTGACAAAGAGGTTGATTACAAGAGCTTGCAGTGAGGTCTGGACCAACCGGAGAATGGGTTTAAAAGGGGCCGATGCAATTTAATGCTGACAGGTGCAAGATGTTGCACTTTGGATGGACCAATCAGGGTAGGTCTTACACAGCGACCGGTAGAACAAAGTGATCTGGGAATACAGGTACATAAGCCATTGAAAGTGGCAGCAAATGTTGATAGGCTCTGAAAGAAAGTTTCTTAGCGCATTATCCTTGGTAATTGAAAATATCGTGTACAATATGATGTTGTATAAGACGTTAGACAGGCCTAATTTGGATATTATGTGCAGTTCTGCACACCTACCTGCAGGACAGATGGAAATGTTTGAAAGAGTACAGAAAAAAACATTACCAGGATGTTACCTGGACTGGAAGACCTAATTTATAAGAAAAGAGTGAACTGATTAGGACTTTATTCATTGGAACATGAAAGATTGAGCGGAGATTTGATAGAAGTGTACACAATTACGTTGGGATATAGATAGGATAAATGCAAGCAGGCATTTTGTACTGAGGTAAAGAGGTACTGCAACAAGGGGTTATCACTAAAGGGTGAAAGGTGAAAAGTTCAAAGGGTACAAAAGTGAAACCGGTTTACTCAGAGGGTGGTGAGAGTGCAAAACTAGCTAGCAGGGAAAGTAGTGCAAGTGGTTAAGAGAATTCTGAATAGATGCTTGCGTAATGAGCGTATAGAGCGCCATGGCCCGGTACAGGTCAATGGGAATTAGATTCGGTAGTCTGGCATGGAATAGATGGGCCAAAAGGCCTGTTTCTGCACTGTACTTTGCTGTGACTATGACAAGTCAGCCACACATTGTTTGGGAACTCACGGAACCAAGACAAGCTGTGGTTAGCTGGTTTCCCTCCCTCAGGTACCGCAGTGAAGCCGATTGGCCCAATTGACAGTTTAATACTCATCCTGGATTAATGAGATGAGGTGAAGCTACCCGACGGTTCAGCCAAGATTTGAAATTAGTTTCAGACCGAATGCCTTTTGGAAGTCCAGATATGCAGCCACTGCTCTTACTTCACACTGATAAATACAGCAGGTGATACAAGAAAAGGTGATGCTAAACCTGCAGTTCCCAGTGCTCCCCACCTTAAAAACTGAAACCAGATCTGCGAGAGACAAGTCAGAGATCAAAGTCTCCATTCCCAAGTCGATCTCCTAAAACGTCCAGGAGATTAATGTTGATCACTATTCCCCCTGATACCAGCAGATCAGTGACAATACACGAACTGCACTCACCTCATTTTCTTCTCTACTGAAATGTCCCTCCTTTGTCAACATCCAACCCAGTCTCTCAACCTTTTCTTCAATTGCTTGTTTGAGTCTGTCCCTGTAGAACTTTGTCAGTTGGTACAGTCGATATTCCTCCCCCTGCGCCAGGAGGTCAGAGATTGTAAACTCTGGCTCTGTGAATATAAAAAGGAAAATGTAGGCTTGAACTCAGATATCCCAGGTCTCCACCGCTCTCACCCAACTGAACAAAAAACCATGTCTTGAACCTGCCTACAGATACAAAATTGGATTAATTCTCCATCTCCAACACCATCACACCATCACACTGAGCACGGAGTGCTCCAACACATTTCTTGGTGTTCATCTAGCGGAGAATCTCACCTGGTCCCTCAACACCAGCTCCATAGCAAAGAAAGCCCAGCAGCGTCTCCACTTTCTGCGAAGGCTGAGGAAAGTCCATCTGCCACCCCCCATCCTCATCACATTCTAAGGTGGTTGTATTGAGAGCATCCTGAGCAGCTGCATCACTGCCTGGTTCAGAAATTGCACCATTTCAGATCGCAAGACCCTGCAACGTATAGTGAGATCAGCTGAGATGACCATCGGGGTCTCTCTTCCCACCATTAGGGACATTTACACCACACGCTGCATCCGTATAGCCAGCAGCATTATAAAGGATCCATGCAACCCTCATAAAATCTCTCCTCCCTCCTGCCATCTGGGAAAATGCACCGAAGCATTCGGGCTCTCACGGCCAGACTATGTAACAGTTTCTTCCCCCAAGCTATCAGACTCCGCAATACCCAGTGCCTGACATGACACCTTACTGCCCTATTGTCACGTATATTATTTATTGTAATGTCTGCACTGTTTTGTGCACTTTATGCAGTCCTAGATTGCTGTGTAGTTTAGTGTAGTTGTTGTGTGTTTTTTTTTCCTCTGTGTTGTGACCAGATTTGGAGTGGAACTCTGCTGGTTAATGTGAACCGTACATCCTGTCAGGTGACCATCCCGATAAACCGGTGACCGGACACATTTACTCCCAGTAAAATAGCACGATAAGCACAGTAATACTAATCACAGCAGTTGAACACACGGATGACCACGGGATCATAATGCACCGGTGTCCGGTGATACCGGGAAATATCACTGTGATTATTTCCACAAGCTAAAATCTCCCTCGGTCACTAACTGTCCAGTAGTCTGTGTCACACAAAGACCAGCAACGGGATTACACATGGTGCAGTCTGCTGGATCACACATTCTCCAGTTGCTTTGTCACACGAGGGGCTGGAGACTGGACAAGGGGACTGGAGTTGACCAGGCTGACCATTCCCTTGAGATCTATGCTGTCCTCTCCCCTGGTTCCCTTCTTATCCCCCACCTGCTGATCATCATGTAACAACTATGCATGTCATTGGCAAAGTCTTGGTTATAGAGCTTTGTGTGTAGTTGCACTTGCTAATCTATAGGATGGAGGTGATGAAGCTGGAAAGTGTGAAGTGAAGAATGAACACTACGGTACTGGACTAGGGTGTTGTTTTTTGTGTTATATGGTTGGGCTGGGGCAGCTTGCCCTGGAGCTCAGGAGCTTGAAGGGAAACCTTACACACACACACACACACACACACACACACACACACACTCACACTCACACTCACACACACACACACACACACACACACACACACACACACACACACACACACACACACACACACACACACACACAGTAATCAGGGGTGCAGATAGGGTAGATGGTCACAGTCTTTTTCCCCGGGTAGGGGAATCTGAGACTCGAGGGCAGAGATTTAAAAGGGACCAAAGGGGCATTTTTTCACGTGGTGGCTGATGGATATAAATTACATGCATCCAGAGGAGGCCGCAAACACAAATAAAATTACAAAATTGAGAGCATGTGGGCAGGAAAAAGGGGAGAAGAAGTTTACGAGGGAAATTTGGGAAAACGGCAGGAAAATGGGACATTTAGATCAGCATGAATTATATGGGCCGAAGGACCCGTTTCCAGGCTGGAGCATCGTTTTTATTCCAGCTGGAATCTCAGATTTGAGCACAATCACAATGTCTACAGGTGACACAGACATTTGGTCATTGGTTATGCCGGGTTTCCCAGCCAAGATCCTGGGAATTTAAATTCAGGTAGAAGATCATCTCAAGAGGGAAATATTTAGAAACTCAGGTTCACCATTTCTCCACAGCCCAGACATTCACTGGGGTGTTAAAACTCCGAAGCAGATCACAAATGTATCTACAATGAGCTGCCTCCTGTTCTTCAGCCATTCCCAGCACCGGCAATGATCTCCGCTCCGCTACAGAAAACAGATTTCGGTGACACCCCTCCTCCTTTACGTAGCAGGCAAGAAAAACCAGGGGGGAGTTGGTAGCTTTCCTTCCAAAACCTGAAATGCTGTGTTATCATAGAATCTCGGAAATCCCGGAAATGCTCCTATCATCTGCTTCTGAATTTTATAAATGAAAGTTGAAGATGTCTTACATATCAGGGCCTGTCTGGAGGTGAAATGGACCCTGACCATGAACATTCACATAAACCACAAGTTCGCTGTCACATTCCTGTCTGTGTTTCACCCACGACCACCTGATTCAGGAGCCCCTGCTCCTTTCACTCAGCTGAAGGTTTGTATGATGAGCGGAGTGATTCGACCATTACTGGTGTCAGGTCCCTGCGCTGGAACTGTTGGGTTGATCAATTACTCAAGGCCGCTTTACCAGTGGGATAAATGACACTGCTGGATGAAACTTTTCTATGCCCTGTTAACACCTGTGTCAGTTTTTTTTCATCTGAACTATTGTGTACAAACGCGACAAAAGTTTAATCCAAAGATCCCTGTGATCATACCTTTGTCCATTCTGATTCTGACTGACGATTGTTGATTGTCGTCGTCTTGTTTACACTTTGGTCGCTCTGCAGGACAGCTCCACCTGCTGGTGAGGCTCTAAATTTCACAACAAGCAGACAGTGAGTCAGAGAGTACGACTACTTTGCAAATATGACAGTATTTCCATCCCCTGCAGCATTTGGCATGGGGACCAAACATTCCCTGTTAGTAACCACTTCCACACCATATCTGTCCACTGATACCTGGCGCATCTACTGACAGAGTCACAGAGCAATAAAATCCAAATTCAGAGCGTTCAGCCCAACGAGACAATGCCAACCACAGTGCCCACTGAGATGGTCACAATTTCCTGTGATGGGGCCATCTCCCTTCTGGCCTCTTCACTCCATCTACACACCCCAACTGCTTTTTGAATTATGCAACTGCACCTGGCTCATCCACTTCCTCTGGCTGTTTCCTCCACATGATCCCCAACATCTGCATGAATCCGCTGCTGATCAGATTGGCTTTGCAATCTCTTTACCAGCCCCTGTCCATTTAGATCCCCTAGATGCTACGATAATCTTCTCTGTGAACAGCAACTACTAATGTTGTGCATTCTGCGAACTTACCAGTCAAGTAATCCTTGTGTAATCGCATCCAAATCATTGCTATAAAATAACGAATATCAAAGGTCCCAATTTGAAGCCTCACGGCACATCGCTAATTACTCGCATCCATTGCGAGGAGAAACCTTCAACCAGCACTCTTTGCTTGCTACCTTGAAGCTAATTTTGAATACATCCAATTTGCTCTCTCTGGTCAGCATGGGACCTAATCATCGGGGCCAAGCTGTCATGTGATACCTTGTCAAAGGCTTTACTGAAGTCCCATGCACAACATCCATGGGAACATAACTTTGAATTTCCACCTCTGCTTAATGTCACGTTGACAGGTTCTGACAATTTGATTAGCAGAAAAGTACTTGATGAGGCCAAGGTATGTCAATGTAAATTATGGGTTGCCATGTGCTAGTGAGGACTGAATAAAATGCAGTGTTGGGATATTTTGCTTTATAAATGGTCTGTTCTCCGCGGAGGCCTACGTGACGATATATTCGAGGGTAAGTATACCACTGCAGATTGCAATAGCCAATGGGATCAAGGGCATGTTGCTGCTGTTCATGGTAATTCCACATTTCTACAATCACTACAACACGACACACTTGGGGCTTCTTATAAAGGGAGGAAATTGTCAACGCATTTTAAAATGATTATAACGTAACAAGGAAACATTAGAACTAACCAAAAGCTACTTCAGATGATGCAGGACCTTCAAATGAGCAAACACTCAGAGAATGTGAGTGACTGTAAAGAGCTGGGCTTCTGAAAGCACATTACCAGACCTGGAGTGATTGCAACTTGGTCTGACCGAGGCATTCCACCTATTTCGTACCTTCCTTTGTAAAGATATGTAATGTTTACAGGACCAGTGTTCGAGTGAATGAGACTCACCAAACTTTCTCCTGACTGAATCAATGAAAACTCTGAGTCAGAGGGTTCTCTTCAGTTGGTACTCTCAGTCCTCGGGCTGGTTCAGTTGTCGCTGTTCCCTCGTTCTCATTCGTGGCTTCTTTCCAGCTGTGGGCTTTTCTTCCAATAAATCTCTCACCGCAGGTCTAACTTTAACCAGAGAGATAATGAAGCACATTAACAATACAAAGGAGAAAAAAATATTTCTGCTCAATTTTTTCAAAAGCGAATCTCACTGAAATTTAAACGCTGAAGACAAATAAAAGAATCTCATGGAACAAATCTATAATTGTCCCTCACAGGTCACAAATCCTGATACGGGATATGAAGGACTCATCATTCAGTCATGATAAGATATCAGAGCAGAATGAAGTGATTCAGTCCATCGAGTCTCCTCCATCATTCAATCATGGCTGATTTTTTTTCCCGCCCCAATGCCATATTCCTGCGTCCTCTTATAAAGTGCTGGAAACTCGGTACAGCAGATTGGATCTGTGGAACAAGACACTGTGGAAGACCCAGTATCAGAACTGGGATTATCCAGGATGATGCGTGATATGCTGAACGCTTAATTGCGCAATTTGGCCGAGATCTCATCCTTGCTCATACCTATAATGGGGGAGGTACTACACCCAGTGTTCTGAAAAGATAGTAAAAGTGATTATCGGGGCATTAATAGTGATCTTTCGAGAAACGAAAACGAAAAGCTCTTGAATTTATAGTAAATGGACCGTCTAGTTATTCGCGGCTCAATATTAGTTCTATATCGTTCAGCACCTGAGCGTCTTTGCCTCACAGTACGCTCCCACGGACAAGGCGAAACGATTATTAATTTTTCTTGCGTTATTCATTACTATTTCCTGGATACCAGAGACCTCCCGGTGAAACTGTTTTGTCCACTCTATTGACTTTTAACATGTCCTCTATAACAGGAAGCACGATAATGTACCATATTCAATCGTGATTAATATGCATAGAATGTAACGTGGTTCGGTCTCCAATGTTCCCTCTAATTACTATTTTTGCAGCTACATGGATCAACCATTGCTCTGAGCCGGAAATTTTCACACGGACTGAGAAAAGCACAACATCGTAGATGTGTCCTCTTTTGTAAAATGCATCTATGAATATTTTAGGATGAAGACAGACAAGAGAAAAAAAACATTCTTTTGATTTTAATTACTAATTAAAGGACAGGATAAAAATGCAGTACAACAAAGAAAAACGTTCAGGTTTCATAAACGTTTATCCGGCAGTGTTTAATTCCATCTGCGCTGCAACAAAGGCTCCGTTCGTGGGAGCATTTTGGTTCTGCAGACTAAAGTCCCTTCCCGTACTGAGCATGCGCGATGTCGTCAGCGCGTTATCGGAGCTGTGAGCGGGGCCTCGGAAACGGACCTGCCGATGCTGCAGCCCTGCGGTACAACGGGATCACATGACGGGTGGACGGTCTCCCACGTGACTCGGTGACTCGGTGACTCCGCTCCTCGCCCCTCACACGCTGCCCGACAACCCCCCCCCCCACCGCATTTCAAACATCATCTCATAATTACACTGGATATATTTTAAAATTTCCCTCTGCATCTTCCCCGTCCACATCCCTCCATCCCCCGGGTCACAGTTACGGGTCTGAATCCCATCCGGGTCCGGCACACATTTTAGACCCAATCCAGAATTGTGCAGATTTTATTTAAATCAGTCTATGTTTCTATTCACATTTCCCCGGCCTCACTGAAAAGGAACACTGAAACATCAAGCGAGAAGCAACAGGAGGTGGCCATTCAGCCCATCCAACCATCAACAAGATGGCGACTACTCTCTCATCTCAGCCACATGTTTCTGCCCGATCCTCATTTCCTCGATCCCTTCGGTCTCCACACATCTGCCGGCCTCTGTTTTATGTGAGGACGATCACCGAGTCTTCACCGCCCTCTGTGGTGGGGATTTACAGACATTCAACACCCTCGGAGTGGAGGCATTTCCCCTCATCTCAGTCCCGGACAGTCCTCCCCCTTTTCCAGAGACTGGGATCCCTGTTCAACCGGTAATGATGTTGTGCATTTCAATGTGTTCACCTCTCAGTCCTCGATTCTCTAAATGAAAGGGTTATCACATTTGATCTTTCTTCATATGATGACCTCACCACTCCAGGGATCAGTCTGATGAATCTTTGTTGCACTCTCTACAACAAATACTCTCTCACCTCTTTGTTAATCCTCCATGGAATTCCACCTTCCACCTTCCCACCTCCCCCTCACCTGGATCCACCTCTCACTCCCCAGCTCTTGCCCCATCCCCACCCCTCACCTCTTTTCTCGGACTATTTCCCGTCACTCTCAGTCCAGAGGGAGGGCCTCGGCCCGAAATGTTGACGGTCCATTTCCCTCCACAGATGCTGCCCGACCCACTGAGTTCCTCCGGCAGTTTGTTCTTTGGTCTATATAACCCGTGTTAGTATTGGGGTGGGGCAGGATTTTACACCATATTCCAGGTACAATCTCAACAAAGTCCAAATAATCGTTAAAGTCATTTTCATTCTTATAACTGATAACTCTTACAATAAATACAATGTACTTTCTACCTCCCTCCCTAGTCACTGCACCTCAGTCCCTCATTACTTAACGCACAGATGGTGCAGAAGAGGTTTACCAGGATATTGCCTGGATTAGAGGGCATGAGCTATAATGAGAGGTTGGACAAACTTGGGTTGTTTTCTCTGGAGCCCTGCAGGCTGGGGTGAGACGATGGAGGTGTATAACATTATGAGAGGCAGAGATGGAGAAGACAGACAATATTTTTTATCCTGGTTAGACATGTCTAATAGAAGAGGCCATGTATTTAAAGTGAGGGGGAGTAGTTTGAAAGGAGATGTGAGGGGCAAGTGTTATTACCAGAGAGAGTGGCGGGTTGCTAGGATGTGTTGCCCGGGGTGCTGGTTCTGGCAGACACAGCGGTGACTTTTAAGAGATATTTAAATCAGCACATGAGTGTGAGGGACGTGTGGACATTGTGTTGGCAGAAGGGATTAGTTAGCCATTTGATTCCTAATTTAATTAGCAGAGCAAAACGTTTTGGGCCGAAGGGCCTGTTCTGGTACTGTACTGTTCAATGTTCTGTGCCTCTTGTCAAGAGGTTTCAGGGAAACTGAGGTAAAAGGAGTGAGTTGGAGAAACAGGTCAGCTGGAGCCCAATGTGGGAACTGTGAGATCACCCACTTCTGTAGCAGAAACAAATATTGAATTTATTGCCAAGTGCACAATATGGAAAGGTACAGGGACAGAGAAACACTGACTTGTAGCAGCATCACAGGCAAGTACATTCAGATGACAGATTATACAATTCTGCGCCATTATCAATATAGAAATACAAGTTTTATGTCATTAACAATATACAAATATATATGTTGTGTCAATAATCATAAATATAGATTTTCTGTCATTAACAATGTACAAATATACATTTTTTTTCAAGAGCAGTCTTGAAAATGTTAAATTTGTTCCCTCAGTCAAGTTGTTGACACAGTTTGGAAACAACTGGCTCCAAGCACCGGTCCCTACAATACCCACTGGAACATCATGCAGACCCAAGAAGGGTCTGGTTATTCATTCTCTTTTAACACCAAGACACCAGAAACAGGAGCAGGCCACTCAGCCCGTTCAGTTCATCCTGTCATTCAATAAGACTCAAGACCAGTTCACTCTTGCCCCCCAACACGACTCCAATCCACTTTGCCCGGACCATCGGCCACACTTGCAGATCAACAGTGTGCCGGTGTTTGCCTCCCAATGTGGTGAATCCCTCTGCTCGCCTCTGTATCCTGTCCGACCCCTCTCACACCATCTTCATCCTTTCAATAATATAGCCCCCTTCCCCCTGTCAATGGGCTCCTTCCCCATCCTGCTCCTTGATCCCCCAAACGACCTCTCAGACTCACCCCCTCACACCATCTTCACCCCCCTTCCCCACTGTCAATGGGCTCCTTCCCCAGAGACAAGCAACCTCTCAGACTCACCCCTCTCTCACACCATCTTCACCCCCCTTCCCCACTGTCAATGGGCTCCTTCCCCAGAGACAAACAGACTCACACCGCTCTCACACCATCTTCACCCCCCTTCCCCACTGTCAATGGGCTCCTTCCCCAGAGACAAACAACCTCTCAGTCTCACCCCCCTCTCACACCATCTTCACCCCATTCCCCACTGTCAATGGGCTCCTTCCCCAGAGACAAACAACCTCTCAGACTCACCCCCGCTCACACCATCTTCACCCCCCTTCCCCACTGTCAATGGGCTCCTTCCCCAGAAACAAACAACCTCTCACTCACCCCCTCTCACACCATCTTCACACCCCTTCCCCACTGTCAATGGGCTCCTTCCCCAGAGACAAACAACATCTCAGACTCACACCCCTCTCACACCATCTTCAACCCCTTCCCCACTGTCAATGGGCTCCTTCCCCAGAGACAAACAACATCTCAGACTCACACCCCTCTAACACCATCTTCACCCCCCTTCCCCACTGTCAATGGGCTCCTTCCCCAGAGACAAACAACCTCTCAGACTCACACCCCTCTCACACCATCTTCACCCCTTCCCCACTGTCAATGGGCTCCTTCCCCAGAGACAAACAACCTCTCAGACTCACACCCCTCTCACACAATCTTCACCCCCCTTCCCCACTGTCAATGGGCTCCTTCCCCAGAGACAAACAACCTCTCAGACTCACACCCCTCTCACACCATCTTCACCCCCCTTCCCCACTGTCAATGGGCTCCTTCCCCAGAGACAAACAACCTCTCAGACTCACCCCCCTCTCACACCATCTTCACCCCCCTTCCCCACTGTCAATGGGCTCTTTCCCCAGAGACAAACAACCTCTCAGACTCACCCCCCTCTCACACCATCTTCACCTCCTTCCCCACTGTCTAAGGGCTGCTTCCCCAGAGACAAACAACCTCTCAGACTCACACCGCTCTCACACCATCTTCACCCCCCTTCCCCACTGTCAATGGGCTCCTTCCCCATCCTGCTCCTTGATCCCCCAAACAACCTCTCAGACTCACCCCCCTCTCACACCATCTTTATCATCTCAGTAAAATCCCTCACCCTCGTCATTCTGCCAGATCACTCACTTTGCGAGTAGCCTGCATCAAACCAATGGGCCGAGCGGTCTCCTCCTCTCTGTCAGCAATACATTATAATCCGGCCACGGAAGTCACTTCACGTGGAGGGAAATGTAAATAAATAAAAAGGCTGGACATTTACTTTGAGATTTGTTCTGTTTTGAATGGGAGTTTGAGGACGGGAGCGGAAGTCGGTATCAGCAGGGGTAACGCCCTCTCGGCCGGTCCATCTCCGTTATTGGGTGTAAGCAGTGATTGACATCACTTCTCACCAATGTGAAGAGGGTAACGCCTCTGTTGACTGTCGGGTGGGGTGGGTGGGTCAGGTAGCTGTTACCTTAGCCGGTAAAATTCAACTGTCTCAGCACCAGTGTGACGTAAGGAAGTGCACACGTGACGTCAGATCCTAGTGTGGGGGGAACTCACACGTGACGTCAGGCATGAGGGGACGCAGAGTGATATCAAATCCCAGTGTGGGGAATGTGAGTGACTTTAAAGAGCTGGGATACTGACAGCACATCACCTGACCTGGAGTGATTGTAACTGGTCTGACAGAGGCATAACTGGTACTTCTGGGCACTTTCAGTCTCATCCCAACTATTTACTACCTTCCTTTGTGCAGGTATGTAATGTCTAAAGGACCAGTGTTTGAGTAAATGAGACTCACGAGACTTTTTGCTGATTGAATCACTGGAAACTCTGAGTCAGATGGGTTCTCTCCAGTTGGTGCTCTCAGTCCTCGGGCAGGTTAACTTGCTGCTGTTCCCTCGTCTTCACTCGTGGTTTGCTTCCATTTGGGGCATTTCTTCCAATACATCTCTCACCTCAGGTCTAACTTTAACACAACGGGTTCGACGGACTCGGAGTCCGCTGCGGTCGGGGCGCTTTCACTGTGTGCTGCGTCTGCGAGGCTGGGTCTGACAGAGCTTTCATTGTCTGTGAAGTTGAGTCCACAGGCGCCTTGGAAGTCCATAGCGGGGGTAATCCCTTCTGCCGACTGCGTGGGATGACGAGTCTATCGGGACCCTGAGGACTTGTGGAAACTGTGTCATGGTTTCTTTCGAACTTAGAATCTTTTATCATCTTTGGACTATTTTTTACTGTGCCCATGGTTTTTTTTTTAATCAGTTATGGGATTGGCTGCACTGTTGTAACTATACGTTAACTGCAACTATGTGGTTTTGTGTAGGTCTTGTAGCTTTAGTTTTTGGTTTGTTGGGTGGTAGAGTTGGTGTCTTGACTTGGTGTGTCTGAGTAGTCTTGCTTTGTCTGGTGGATTTGGAGCTCCTTTCCGGGGAAACACATTAAGATCGTAGCGCCTTCCGGTTCACAGTCCGGTCCATGTTCCTTATTCCAGGTTTTCCCCAGTTTCTGTTGAGGAAGCTGATTCTTGTCCATACCCCCTGTCTGTATCCCTTCCCTTCACCTTCCTCCTGGAGCCTGCGTCGCCTGAAGCCTTGCCTTGCCTTGAGCCTTGCCTTCACCGCTGTCAAGTTCAACCACCGGAGCAAGATAAAGAACTGTCTTTCATTGTTTTCAGCTGGAGTTCCAAGGGTTTGCCCACCCCGATGTAACACTCACTGGTCTATAATCCCCAGGATTAAACCCATTGGGTTTATTGATGTGGCACAGAGCGACTGAGCAGAACCCAAGTGCAGGACACCGGCGTGGAGATTGAGCTGGGGATGCGGGCGCAGGCGTGAACGTTGGACAGCAAACCGGAGGAATCTTGACACGGAGCTCTGACATGGAGTCATGACACGGTGACGGGGTTTTCATGGAATATCTTGAGACTGGAGTTGAACTTAGAACAAACAGTTCTAAGCAGTCGAGAAACAAAGTATCACATGGGAATAGACCAACAAACTGGCAACCTGTGATCGTGTCGCCATCGTATTTATTTCACAGTCTCTGATGAAAACCAGGTGTATGGTAATTGAGTAAACTAGCAGCAATGGAGATCTAATGACTGAAATTAGGGCATAATTAGGGAGAAAGGAGCGTTAAAGGGGAACAGCCAACCGGAACCATGACAATTGAATTATGGAACAACATTTGACAGCCTCCAATCATGTGTTACTATCCCTGTGGCCAGAGAGGATACAATGATCATTGTCAATGCCCCGTAACCTCCCCCCTCACTTCCTGTAGTAATGTGGTGTATATTGGTAGATTGAACATCTCTTTCTTAATATTGCCATGCTGCTATTCTATCATCACAATCACTGTCCACCTCATTGGTAACTGAAGCAAAGCATTCATTAAGCACCTCACCTATCACCGCATCCTCCAGGCACGTTTCCACCATTGTTCCTGAGTAGTCCTAGTCCTACACTCAATCTATTCACCCTCCTCTTCTTCACCCACATGTAGAATGCCTTGGGTTTTCCTTCGTCCTACTTCCCAAGGACTTCTCAAGTTGCCTTCGACCTCCAAGTCACTTCTTAAGTTCCTTCCAGGATACCATATAATTCTCTAGAGCCTCGCTTGAATGTTGCTTACTGTACCTAAATAAGGCTTCCTTTTCCCTCTTGCTTAAATGTTCTCATCCCTTGTGAACCACGGTTCGTTTATTTTAACATTCTTTCACTGTGTGTGGAACAAATCTACCCCGAACCGCATTCAAGTGTTCCTGAAATAAACTTCACAGTTCCATCTGGCATTTCCCTTTGAGAATGTTTTCCCAATTTACACCCCCAAGATGCTTCGAATACGATTGTAACTATCCATCCACTGGTTAAATACTGCCTCGTATCGTCTGCTACTATCCTTGTCCATGACAATGATAAAAGTTGGGGTGTTGTGGTCTCTATCTCAAAAAGGTCACCCATCGTGACATCTGTCACCTGACCAGCATCATTGCCTCATACTAGATACAGTATGGCAAATCCTCCAGTTAGCCCATCCACATACCATGTCAAGAATCCTTCCTGGACACAGAACACATTCTGCCCCATTGACACATTTTGGAACAAGGAGGTGGGATCAACATCAGGAAAGTTGAGATCAATAGTGATAATAACCTTGTTGTTTTTGCACCTTTCCCAAATCTGCCAAGTTATCTGCTCTCATTATCCCAGTGGCTTTGGGGGAGGCCTATAGAATACTCACAGAATGATAGCTCCCTTCTCTTTTCTGATTTGCACCCACATTGATGTCCTCTGTTTATGTAACTGTCATATGATTCCTAATTAGTAAAGACAATTCTCCGCCTTTCACCCCCCCCCACCCCCCCCCCCCATATGTATTATGAAACAAGTAAAACCTGGAGCATCAAACACCAATCCTGCCCTTGTAACAGTCCGGTCTGTGTAATGGTGATAACATGTACCATCCATGTTCTAAGTTACTCGTATTCTTAATAGATATTGTATTGAATTAAAGACATTTCCAACTGACTACATGATGCCCTGTCCACATCCGATCCTTCCACAGTCTCTGTGAACTTCGCATCTACCTTTATATCAGCTCTTCTATTATCTGACCAAACACTCTGGTTCCCATCCCGCAGCGACTGAGTTTAAACTCACCCCGGCAGCTCCAGAAGTCCCGGCTGCAGGGACATCTCAAGTACAGATATAACCCATGCCTTTGGTACAGGGCCAAATGGGAACATAACTTCATTATAAAACCTAAATATGCTTAATCACAGCTTCGTAGGTTCTGACAATTTATTAGCAGAAAAGCATTTGATGGCGACAGGGTATACAAATGTAAATTATTGGTTGGCATTTGCTAGTTAAGACTGAAATGTGGTGCTGGGACATTCGGCTTCAAGAGGGTTTGCGGAGGCTTGTGCGACAACATACTCGAGGGCAAGTATATCGTTGCAGCTTGCAATAGACAGAGGAGTCAATGACATGTTGCTGTAGTTCACGGTAATTCCACATTTCTGCAATCACTAGAGCAGGAGAAAACTGCGGCCTCTTATAAAGGGAGGAAATTCTCAATGCATTTTGAGATTGTTGTGACCTAACACAGCCAAGCAAGGAAACAGCAGAACTGATAAGAGTTTGAAATGAGCAAACAATATGAGGGAATGTGCGTGGCTTCTCAGAGTAATTAGCAAATCTGCAGTGAGTGCAAATGGGTCTGACAGACGCATACTGGTATTCCGAGGCTTATTCAGTCCCATTCCAGCTATTTCCTACCTTCCTTGATACAGAAATGTAATGTCTAAAGGACCAGTGTTTGGGTAAATAAGACTCACCAAACTTTCTCCTGACTGAATCAATGGAGACGCCAAGTCAGATGGGTTATCTCCATTTGCTGCTGTCCGTCTTCGGGCTGGTTTCGTTGTTGCTGTTCACTCGTCTTCAGTTGTGATTTTCTTCCTGTCGTGGGCTTTTCTTCCAATAAATCTCGCAGGTCAGGTCTATCTTTAACCAGAGAGACAATGAAGCATGTTACTCATACAAAGTAGACCAAAGAAGTAAACTTATTGGAACTTAAACTTGAACTCATATATAATGATGCGAGTGAAGAAATCTGTAACTGCCCATCACACTTTCCAAAGCCTGACATGGGATACAAAGAAACACACACACAATTGCTGCAGGGCCTCATCACACCAGGCAGCATCTGTACGTCGACTCTACTCTCTTCCATAGATGCTGCCTGGCCTGCTGAATTCCTCCAGCATGTTGTGTGTGTTGCTTGGCAGCATCTGAAGAGTTTCTCTTGTTTGTGATGGGACACAAAGAACTGATTACTCAGTCATGGTATAAGATACAAATCATAATGCACAGGAGTAGAATTAGGTGATTCGGTCAATCTAGTCTGCTCCAAAGTCAATCATGGAGATTTTTTTTCCCAACACCGTATTCTTGCTTCCCTGCTATAGCACGCAACCTATTTAGCAATCCAGAACATGAATATACCCAACGACAGCCTCCACCACCCTCTGTGGCATCGAATTCCACAGATCAACCAACACTTGGCTAAAGTAATTGCTCTCATCTCAGTTTTTAAAGTGAAGCTTCTTTATTCTGAGGCGGCACTCTCAGATCCCAGACTCTCCGTCTAATCAAGACACCCTCTCCATTCCCACTGCAACCAAACTTCCTGTCATTCAGTCGGTGTAAATAATCACCCCTGTCCTAACCCGCCAACCATTTGAACTCCACTGAACACAGGCCCAGGTCCATCAAATGCTCCACATGCATAATGCTTATCATTCCTCGGATTATTCCGGCAACACAGAGCCCTGGGAGAGCTGGTGCTTGAGATACAATCTTGGGATGGGGGCTCCAGGAATATGGAGCTGTCAGTGTTTGGGCTTCAGTCTCCGTTGGTGCTTTTACAGATGCGGCTGGATGTTCCTCCTTCCGCAATGAAGCAGACGTCTCCGGTGGCTGGATATTGGTAGCGTGAATCTCTCAGTGTGAGATGTGGAAACGATGTGCGAGGCTCTGGGTGCGGGCTGTGACCCTCTGAGGTTGCATCCTGGGATACCACACATGTCTTGACCCAGATAAAATGAATCGGGGAATCAAATTGTCCGCGTTTATGAGATGTTGAGCGAGTATTTCTGTTCTGTGCTCAGATGTTTGGTTCTGAAGTTCCTTTGGAAGCAAAGCAGGGAATGAGTTCCCATTCCATCTCTCACAGGGAGAGACTGTGATTAAATACCCTGTTTTGTGTTTGCACCGGTAGAAATAGGCCGGGGTTTCAGAACTGAATTCACATTTGGAAATTCCCCCTCACTCTCACCTGTCTATCTGCCAGTGGAAGTCAAAGAGAAAGATAGACTGAAGATGCTGAAGATGTTCTATGCTGAAGATAGAACAGAACATGGAACAGTACATCACAGGAACACAATAGTGTGCCAAACCAGCTGAAAAGTAAATCAAACCCCCCAAAAAAAACTACACTACATTTTCTGTGTAGCCATGTACATTCATATACAAATCAATGGCATGAATAGTAAATTACAGAGATCTCAACACTGACACTCACATCCCACTCGTCACAGACCTCCATTCGTTACATTCATCCCCCTCTCCTTGTTCTCTAGCCCGGTGTGAATCCACCTCGCCAGGCCCCTGTGAATCCCACGTGACCGAACCTCCCCGATCAGCTGCCATGCAGGATCTTGTTACAGACTTTACCAAAGTTCAGATGAACAACATCACTGCCCAACTTCACCTAACGCCCTACTTCATTCTTAAATAATCTCCAAAATACTTGACAGATATGATATCCTATTGGAAAGTGTTGACTGTAATTTCCCCATAACCAATGCCCAACCGCCCGGGATTTCTGCTTCACTGCAGACTGAGAAAATTCCGATCCCAGCTGCAGAATTACCAACCTGGACTGTAGCCCGCATACTGCCAATTCCATATCATCAGAGTCACCAGCCCAATATTATCACCCATACAAAGACGCCTAGGTGCCGGCAATTTGCCGTGGAGTTCCTGCCATTTCCGATTCACAAACTAAGGTGGAACTGGAACCTAATGACCCTCTGCCGGGGCCGGTGCTCAGGCTGGTTCCCCGGTCTGTATAGAGGATGCGGCTACACTTCAGCCTGACACCAGCAGCTAAACCGAGCACATTTGATCTCTATGTCATCGCTGTGTGGGATCTTGCACAGCAGAGCGGGCTGCCATGTTTCCTGCAGTGCAGCAGGAACAAAATGTAAAATTATAAAGTAGAAAAAGCTGGGAGCTCAGTACATCAGACTACGTCTCTGAAAGGGCAAATGGTGGAAGACCCAGTTCCAGAACTGAGACTGTCCAAGATGCTGCCGATCTGCTGAGCGTCTCCAGTATTTTCCCTTCCTTACTTTAAATTTCCTGCAACTGTGGTATTTTCTCCCTCTTCATTTGAATGCACAGATAGTAACTGATTGCCACCCTGAACTGTAAATGCCACCCTACCCCAACCACTCTGTTAGTTCTGAGTTCATTCTGACCCTGGTGTAACACATCCCATACAGCCAATGCTCACAGCATCCTTTCCTCCCACTATCACTCTGTTACATTTGCTCCCGAGGCCACTGTCTCTACACTGAGAGGCGGTGACCACAGAGCGATAAAAACTGCAACACTTGCTGCAGCTCTGACGGGCCGTTACCCTGGAAACAGAGGAAGTGGCTCACTGAAAATAACCGAAAAAGGAAATAACAAACTCAACATCAGATGCTGTGAGTTCCGTTATGACAAAGATTAACAGTGCAGCCATTTTGTAACGGTGAATCTAAAATTGAAATGGTTGCTTTTACCCTGTCACGTGTTGTGTCCAACTAAACCTCTGGTATTCCTAGCGAACAATAACTAACTAACTAACTAACTAACTAACTAACTAAATAAATAAATAAATAAACAAACAAACAAACAGGCACACAAATAAATAAATAAATAAATAAATAAATAAATAGAAAGCTTCAATACTAAACTTCACAAAGAAGACAAAGTTAAGAAGAGAGATTGTTGAAATATATCATTGCGGCATTGGGATACAGTCTGGACAAACATTGAACAAGCAGGTTGATATATATATATATCATTGAGCTGGTGGCATACAGGCAGGACAGAGATTGAACTAGAAGGTTGATATATATCATTGAGGTAGTGGGATACAGGCTGGACAGAGGTGGAACAAGATGGTTGATATATATATCATTGAGAATGGTTTGTTTTACCGAACGGCCGCTTCCAGTGTGCTGGAAATATGTAAAACAATTATCGACCCCAGGCGTCCATCCAGGTGGAGTTTGGATCCGATACCGGGCCGGGTGACGGAGGCAAAGTTCACCAGGTACATCTTAATGGATGGGTTCAGTCTCGGCATCACCACCTCATCCCGCTCCTGGGACCAGAACACCAGGGGCTGAGCATCGGCTCATCTCAGGCGGTTCGGTGTGAAGGTCCCATAACCCGGACCGACCACGACAGTTTGTATCCAGGAAGCGGGACGAGGCCGCCAGTTCGAGGAGGTTAACGGGACTCTCTGCCCAACATGAGGTTCCCCGCCCCCGGGATCGACTTCAGTACTCACCGATGGGAAATTGTCGGTTGCGTTCAACCCCAGTGACCGGCCTCAATACTGACCGATGAGAACTTCATCAATTTGTCCGGAGAGCAGCGAGATCCGTCCACCGGCTCCCCACAGACGAACAGCTTCAACAGAGAACGGAAAGAAAACCCCGCCCATCCGGAGGCTGTGAGAGCGGGGGCGGGGCCTCGGAAGCGAAAACCTGAGATGCTGCAGATCTGCGTTTGAAATGGGAGCGAGAAACCGGTGACTCTGCTCCTCGCCCCTGACACGCTGCCCGACCTACCTGCCGCATTCCCCACATTATTCCATATTTACACTAGCTACATTTTTATTGTTCCCCTCTGTATCTTCCCCGTCCCCATGGCTCCAACTCCCGATTCTCAGAGTCAAGGGTTCGATTCCCATCCCGGTCCGACATACAATTCCCACCCGAAAAGGAATTGTGCAGGTTTCAATGAAATCACTTCTATGTTTATAAACACTTTTTTTCTATTCAGATTCCTCCGGAGCCTCACTGGACAGGCACACTGAGACATCAAGTGAAAAACAGCAGGAGGAGGCCATTCAGCCCCTCTAACCATCAACAAGATGGCGGCTGCTCTCCCATCTCAGCCACATGTTTCTGTCCGATCCTCATTTCCTCCATCCCTTCCGTCTCCACACATCTGCCGGCCTTTGGTTTTTTTGTGAAAACGATCACTAAGGTGTTGCTCCTCCACCCTGAGGGCGGTCTGATCGAAACGTCCGAATGGGAATCAGAATTAAAACGTCTGGCCGCTGCAATGTCCCCCTTGTGGCAGATGATGCAGAGATGCTAAACAAAAACCGTCTCCCAGTTTATGGCGGGTCTCACCGATGTGGAGGAGGCCGCATCGGGAGCACGGGGCACAATAGATGACCCCAGCAATAGATTCGCAGATGAAGCGTTGCCTCATCCGGAAGGACTGCTTTGTGTCTCTGAATGGAGGTGAGGGAGGAGGGGTACGGCAGGTGTAGCACTTAGGCTTATGCAGGGATAAGTATCTGGAAGAAGATTAGTGGGGAGGGATGAATGAACAAGGGAACCAGGGGTGTGTCAGGAATGGACAGGAGGAGGAGTATAGGAAACTGATACAGGACTTTGTGATATGGTGCAACTCAAACTACCTGCGTCTCAATATCACCAAGACCAAGGAGATGGTGGTGGACTTTAGGAGATCTAGGCCTCATATGGAGCCAGTGATCATTAATGGAGAATGTGTGGAGCAGGTTAAGACCTACAAGTATCTGGGAGTACAGTTAGACGAGAAGCTAGACTGGACTGCCAACACAGATGCCTTGTGCAGGAAGGCACAGAGTCGACTGTACTTCCTAAGAAGGTTGGCGTCATTCAATGTCTGTAGTGAGATGCTGAAGATGTTCTATAGGTCAGTTGTGGAGAGCGCCCTCTTCTTTGTGGTGGCGTGTTGGGGAGGCAGCATTAAGAAGAGGGACACCTCACGTCTTAATAAGCTGGTAAGGAAGGCGGGCTCTGTCGTGGGCAAAGTACTGGAGAGTTTAACATCGGTAGCTGAGCGAAGGGCGCTGAGTAGGCTACGGTCAATTATGGATAACTCTGAACATCCTCTACATAGCACCATCCAGAGACAGAGAAGCAGTTTCAGCGACAGGTTACTATCGATGCAATGCTCCTCAGACAGGATGAAGAGGTCAATACTCCCCAATGCCATTAGGCTTTACAATTCTACCGCCAGGACTTAAGAACTTTTTAAAAAGCTATTATTAATGCTTTTTGAGATAGTGATTTAGATGCATATCATATTTTTACTGAGTTAAGTATTGTATGTAATTAGTTTTGCTACAACAAGTGTATGGGACATTGGAAAAAAGTTGAATTTCCCCATGGGGATGAATAAAGTATCTATCTATCTATCTATCTATCTATCTATCTATCTATCTATCTATCTATCTATCTATCTATCTATCTATCTATCTATCTATCTAATTGTGGAGGGAGTGATCCCTGTTGAACCCTGTTTGTGACATCCTAAACAGATTTGCATGAATGCAATCCCTACATTCATTAGTTATCTCTTTCCTGCGATAGAAACGTTATATATTCCATACAGTGAATGCTCAAGGGCATCCGGGCCTCCACACCGGCTCCTGAGGTCACTGAGGGGCGGTGACCAGAGAGCGATAAATATGTTCAACACTCTGGAGCTCTGCTGGGCTGTTACCCTGGTGATGGAGGAACTGGCTCAGCAGAGCTAACTGAAAATAGGAAGTAAGGAATTCAGCTTCACATGTTCTGTTTCATGATTTTATGAACATTTGGAGAGGCATAACATGATCAGGAATAGTCAGCTTGGCTTTGTCAAGGGCAGCTCGTGCCTTACCGGCCTGATTGAATTTTCTGAGGGTGTGACTGAACACATTTATGGAGGTAGAGCAGTTGATGTAGTGTATATGGATTTCAGCAAGGCACTTGATAAGGTACCCCATGCAAGGCTTATTAAGAAAGTAAGGAGGCATGGGATCCAAGCGGACTTTGCTTTGTGGATTCAGAAATGGCTTTGCCCACAGAACGCAAAATTGTTTGTAGATGGGTCATATTCTGCCTGGACGTCGCTGACTAGTGCTGTTCCTCAGGGATCTGTTCTGGCACCACTTCTCTTCGTCAGTTTTATAAAGGACCTGGATGAGGAAGTGGAAGGATAGATCAGTACATTTACTGATGACACAAAGGTTAGGGGTATTGTGGATAGTGTGGAGGGCTGTCGAGGTTATAGCAGGACCCCGAATGGAAGCGAAACTGGGCTGAGAAGTGGAAGATGGAGTCTGACCCAGATAAGTGCGAGGTGGTTCACTTTAGAAGGTAAATATGATGGCAGAATATAGTATGAATTGTAAGACTCTTGGCAGTGTGGAGGATCAGAGGGATCTTGGGGTCTGAGTTCATAGGACACTCAAAAATTCTGCGCAGCCTGACTGTGTGGTTCAGAAGGCATACGGTGTATTGGCCTTCATCAACCTTGTGATTGAGTTCAAGTGCCAAGAGGTAATGTTACTGCTATATAGGACCCTGGTTAGACCCCACTTGGAGTACTGTGCTTGGAGTGCAGTTCTGGTCGCCTCACTACAGGAAGGGTGTGGAAGCGATAGAAAGGGTGCAGAGGAGATTTACAAGGATTTCTCTGGATTGGGGAGCATGCCTTATGAGAATAGGATGAGTGAACTTGGCCTTTTCTTCTTGGACAGATGGAGGATGAGAGGTGACCTAGTAGAGGTGTATAAGATGATGAGAGGCATAGATCGTGTGGATAGTCAGAGGCTTTTTCTCAGGGCTGAAATGGCTAACACGAGAGGGCACAGTTTCAAGATGCTTGGGAGAAGTTACAGAGGCAATGTCAGGGGTAAGTTTTTTTTTTACGCAGAGAGTGGTGAGTGCGTGGAATGGGCTGCCGGCGACGGTGGTGGAGGCGGATACAACAGGGCCTTTTAAGAGACTTTTGGATAGGTACATGGAGATAAAAAGAAGAGGGCTGATGGGTAACCCTAGGAAATTTCTAAAGTATGTTCATGTTTGGGAGAGCACTGTTGGACGAAGGGCCTGTGTATTATGCTATGGGTTCTCTATATTTCTCTGGTTCTATGTTCTCAGTTCATCCCACACAGTCAATGCACACAGCATCCTTTCCTCCCACTATCACTCTGTTACATTTGCTCCCGAGGCCACTGTCTCTACGCTGAGAGGTGGTGACCACAGAACGAAAAAAAAAAAAGTGCAACTCTTCTTGCAGCTCTGCTGGGCCGTTACCCTGGAAACGGAGGAAGTGGCTCACCGAAAATAACCGAAAAGGGAAATAACAAACTCAACATCGTATGCTGTGAGTATAATTTTGAAAAAGGTTAACACTGCAGCCATTTTGAAATGAAGAATCTAAAATTGTAAAGTCTGCTTTTAACATGCTGTATTCAATAGTCCTCTGATAGTTCTGGCTAACAAAAAATGACAATAGTTAGCGATCAATAATATATTAACCTCTGCCGGAAATATATCCAGTGACAGCCCCAATCACCATCTGTTGCAACAAACTCCACAGATCGACCACTCTTTGGCTGGAGAAGTTTCTCTCAGTTTTAAAGGGAAGCTTGATTATTCCGAGGCTGTCCTCTCAGACCCCAGACTCTCCGTCTGATGGAAACATCCTCCACGTGTCCACTGTCTCCAGGCTGTTCAGTATTCTGTGGGTTTAAATAAGATCCCGTCCACCTCTGTACTTCTGAACTCAATAGAGTACAAGCTCAGAGCCATCAAATGCTTGTCATACGAGCGGTGGTTGATACGTTCGTGGCCCAAGGTAGAAGGAGCCCATTTTAGAAAACCCAGCACGTTTATTTTTCAACATAGTCCCCGCCTACATTTACAAGCTTAGTCCAGCGGTCGTGGAGCAAACGGATCCCTTCTTTGCAGAATTCGACAACTTGGACCTTCAGAGCTGGTCGACAGGAAGAGTGATTGATAAGTTCATGGCCTAAGGTAGAAGGAGATGAGTTATACAGCTC
This sequence comes from Hemitrygon akajei, assembly GCF_048418815.1. Lineage (NCBI taxonomy): Eukaryota > Metazoa > Chordata > Chondrichthyes > Myliobatiformes > Dasyatidae > Hemitrygon > Hemitrygon akajei. The sequence goes on along the minus strand of NW_027331961.1, from coordinate 160,398 downwards.
TCATTACATGCACATTCTGATCAACTCTTTGAGTGATAATACATAAAGTTTGAAGTTAATAACTCATCTCCTTCCACCACAGGCCACAGACTTATCAATCACCCTCGTACAGAAACCCTCTCGTTCCTGAGATTACTCTTGTGAACCACGTGAGCCACAGTTGTACTGAACACATCAGCTTCATTTCCAACGATTGACAGACAGGAGACAATGAGGGGGGATTTCCAAACACATTTTGAACACCAAACTCAGGGTCTATTTCTACTGTTGCAAACACGGTACAGCCCGTTTACTCACAGCCTCTCACTGTGAGGGATGGGATGGTAACTCATCCTCTCCTCGGTATAGCAGTCATTTCTTCCAAAGAAACTCCCGAAACAAACATCTGAGCCCAGAACAGAAATACTGGCTCAACACCTCATAAACCTGGGCAGCTTGAACCCCGGGTCCATTGTACTTGGATCTAAAACTGTGATATCTCAGGACCCAACCTCACAGGGTCACACAGCTGAATCTGCCACTCACCGACCCCCGAATCCTCACACATCGTCCCCGCATCTCACACTGCGTGGTGTAATCAGAAATTCCCCCATAGCCAATGACCAGCACCCCGAGGCTTTTGATTCATTGTGAAAGGAGGAACATCCAGCCCCCATCTGTGAAGTATTGACCTGGGTCAAATCCCCGATACTGACAGCCAGATAGGCCCAGTGTTTCCCAGGGTTACAGCTCAAGCAGCAACTCGCCCAGGACTCCTTGTTGCCAATAATATGCTGCAGTGTCTCGGCCATTCAGACTTCAAACACCAACACTCCGACATCAACCTGTGTCAGAACGGGAACCTGATGAACCTCTGACTGGGCCAGAGATCGGGCTGGAAAACCTGGGCGCGGGGCAACAGCAGGCGGGTATAATGTTACCCATTGTCTCCACTAGATAAACTGAACACATTTTATCATTGTGCTATTGTTAAATGAGATCTTGCCCAGCACAATTGCCCGTCACATTTCCTGCAGGCTAATAGGAATAAAACATTTTAAATGTAAAATTGAAAGTCCTGTGTTGGAAACTCGGTACATCAGATTGGATGTGTGGGAAGAGAAACTGTGGAAGACCCAGTATCTGAACCGGGACTGTCCAAGACGCTGCCCGATCTGCTGAAGATTTCCACCATTTTCTCTTTTTACTTTAAATGATGCACAACTATTAACTGATTACACGATATCTGTGACGGTCAGAACAAATTAGCACAAATGTAATACCAATATTCATTAGTTTTCTCTTCAATCCAATACAGGGATAAGCAGTCAATGCTCACAACATCCATCCCACCCCACTATCAATCTGTATTCTCTGCTTCCAACCCTCCTTCCGACAACGATTAATACAGCAGACATTTTAACTTTGAAGCTAAAATCGCAATGGCTGTCTTTAACTTACTACGTGCTGTATTCAATAAACCCTCCGGTAGTTCCAGGTAACAAACACCGATTTCAGTATCAACTCAGTGAGTCAAAAATACGTCATAATGAAGACAATGGCAGAAGAGAGATTGTTGATATATAATCGTTGATGGGATACAGGCTGGACAGATGTTGACCAAGATGGTGTATATATATATCTTTGAGGTGGTGGGATACAGGCTGGACAATGGTTGACCAAGATAGTTACACTTACATCCTTCATATACATGAGTAAAAATCTTTACGTTTCCGTCTAAATATGCAATGTGCAATTTACAGTACTTTATAATAAATAGTATGTTCAACAATAGAACATAAAATACGATTTTGCCAGCATGAATTAATCATTCTCATAGCCTGGTGGAAGAAGCTGTCCCGGATCCCGTTGATGTCCTGGCTTTCATGTTGCGGAAACACGAGGAAATCTGCAGATGCTGGAAATTCAAACAGCACACACAAAATGCTGGTGGAACACAACAGGCCAGACAGCATCTATAAGGAGAAGCACTGTCCACGTTTCGGGCCGAGACCCTTCGTCAGGACTAACTGAAAGGAAAGATAGTAAGAGATTTAAAAGTAGTGAGGGGAGGGGGAACTGCGAAATGATAGGAGAAGAACGGAGGGGGTGGGATGAAGCTAAGAGCTGGAAAGGTGATTGGTGAAAGTGATACCGAGCTGGAGAAGGGAAAGGATCATGGTTTCGGGAGGCCTAGGGAGAAAGAAAGCGGGGAGGGGGCACCAGAGGGAGATGGAGAACAGGCAAACAACTAAATATGTCAGGGATGGGGTAAGAAGGGGAGGAGGGGCATTAACGCAAGTTAGAGAAGTCAATGCTCATGCCATCAGATTGGAGGCTACCCAGCCTGTATATAAGGTGTTGTTCCTCCAACCTGAGTGTGGCGTCATTTTGACAGTAGAGGAGGCCATGGATAGACATATCAGAATGGGAATGGGACGTGGAATTAAAATGTGTGGCCACTGGGAGATCCTGCTTTCTCTGGCAGACCGAGCGCAGGTGTTCAGCGAAATGGTCTCCCAGTCTGCGTCGGGTCTCACCAATATATAAAAGGCCACACCGGGAGCACCGGACGCAGTATACCACACCAGCCGTCGCACAGGTGAAGTGTCGCCTCACCTGGAAGGACTGTCTGGGGCCCTGAATGGTGGTGAGGGAGGAAGTGTAAGGGCAGGTGTAGCACTTGTTCCGTTTCTAAGGATAAATGCCAGGAGGGAGATCGGCGGGAAGGGATGAGGGTACGAATGGACAAGGGAGTCGCGTAGGGAGCAATCCCTGCGGAAAGCAGAAAGGGAATGTGGAGGGAAAGATGTGCTTGGTAGTGGGATCCCGTTGGAGGTGGCGGAAGTTACGAAGAATTATACGTTGGACTTGGAGGCTGGTGGCGTGGTAGGTGAGGACGAGGGGAACCCTATCCCGAGTGGGGTGGCGGGTGGATGGGGTGAGGGCTGATGTGCGGGAAATGGGAGAGGTGCGTTTGAGAGCAGAGTTGATGGTGGAAGAAAGGAAACCTTTTTGTTTATAAAACGAAGACATCTCCTTCGTCCTGGAATGAAAAGCCTCATCCTGAGAGCAGTTGCGGCGGAGACGGAAGAATTGTGAGAAGGAGATAGCATTTTTGCAAGAGACAGGGTGGGAAGAGGAACAGTCCAGGTAGCTGTGAGAGTCTGTAGGCCTATAGTAGATATCAGCAGATAAGTCGTCTCCAGAGATGGAGACAGAAAGATCAAGAAAGGGGAGGGAGGTGTCAGAAATGGACCAGGTAAATTTGAGGGTAGGGTGAAAGTTGGAGGCAAAGTTAATGAAGTCAACGAGCTCAGCATGCATGCAGGAGGCAGACACAATGCAGTCGTCGATGTAGCGAAGGAAAAGAGGGACACGGAAACCCGTATAGGCTTGGAATATGGACTGTTCCACAAAGCCAACAAAAAGGCAGGCATAACTGGGACCCATGCGGGTGCCCATGGCTACACCCTTGGTTTGGCGAAAGTGGGAGGAGCCAAAGGAGAAACTACACTGGACGTCCATGGTTCCTCTGGCAGTTTGTCCTTTGGTCTGTATAACCCGTGTTAGTATGGAGAGCGGGATTTTACACCATATTCCAGGTACAATCACAACAAAACAAATAATTGTCACTCAGCCCGACCCTCCGGCAGTTTGTTCTTTGGTCTGTATAACCCGTGTTAGTATGGAGAGCGGGATTTTACGCCATATTCCAGGTACAATCTCAACAAAACCCAAATAATTGTTACGGTAATTACCACACTTAAACACAAGAACGCTTGCAAACGCTGGAAATCCAAAGCAATACACGAAAAATGTTGAAGGAATTCAGCACAACAGGCAGTGTCCGTGGAAAAGAGTAGACCGTTCGTCATTTTGGGCAAAGAGCCTTCTTCATTACTGATGCGGGAGGGGGAAGATATCTGAATAAAAAGGTAAGTGAGGGTAAGAGGCGAGCTGGAAGGTGATAGGTGGTCAAGGGCTGAGGATGAAAGAATCGGAGAGTTGTCAATAGGAGAAAGGGAAGGAGGGGAGCTGGGAGCAATAACAGGCTGGTGAGCAGAAATGAACGTTCAGAGTAGGGAATAGAGAAGTTTTTTGGTGCGGGGGGGGGGGGGGATTTGTTTACTGGAAGGAGAATTCAATATTCATACAATGAGGTTGGAGGGTACCCAGATGGAATATAAGGTGTTTCTCCTCCACCCTGAGGACGGTCTCATCTTGGCACAAGAGGATGCCGTTGATCGAGATCTCTGAATGGGAATCAGAATTAAAATGCAAACACAAGGAAATCTGCGGATGCTGGAAATTCAAACAACACACACAAAATGCTGGTGGAACACAGCAGGCCGGGCAGCATCTATAAGGAGAAGCACTGTTGACGTTTCGGGCCGAGACCCTTCGTCAGGACTAACTGAAAGGGAAGATAGTAAGATATCCCGTAGTGAAACAGTCCACCATGGACTGTGCCTGCAATTCCTGTGTGATTGGTAAAGCAGGCACAGCATAACCTCACAACCCGGGACAGTCTGACATCCCACTTGGGTAGGAGTTTAACAAAATGGAAAACACTGCAACCAGGCTTAAGGACGGTTTCCATTCTGTTGTTATAAGCAAAATGAACGGTGGCCAGCAAGATAAGGAGGACTTTAACCTCACAATATAACTTGTACCACATGTCTACCTGCCCTGCAATTTCTCTGAAATAATAATGGACAAGCTGGGCCGAAAGTAATTTTTTAAAAAAGGTGCGAAGAGACGTGGGAGTGCTTGTGTAGTTTTCCTGCAGGTTCATTTACAGGCCGAGTCGGCGGTGAAGAAGGCAAATGCGATATTTGCAATCAATTCAAGAGGATTGTAATATAAAAGGAAGGATGTGCTGTTGAGAATTTATGAAGTCCTGATGAGGCAACACATAGAAACATAGAAAAATAGAAAAGTTACAGCACAATACAGGCCCTTCGGCCCACGAAGCTGTGCCCAACATGTACCTTCGAACGACCTAGGCTTTACCAAAAGTCCTCTACATTCCTAAGCTCCATGCCCCCCTGCAGGAGTCTCTTAAATAACCGTATCGTTTCCGTGTCCACCACCGCTGCCGGCAGCCCATTCCACGCACTCACCACTCTGTGCAAAAAACTTACCCCTGACGTCTCTTCTGTACCCACTTCCAAGCACCTGAAAACTATGTTCTCTCGTTCTGGCCGTTTCAGCCCTGGGGAAAAGCCTCTGACTATCCACACGATCAAGGCCTCTCTTTATCTTGTACACGTCTATCAGGGCACCTCTCGTCCTCCATCGCTCCAAGGAGAAAAGGCCGAGTTCACTCGAGCTATTCTCATAAGGCATGCTCCCCAATCCAAGCATCATCCTTGCAAATCTCCTCTACACCCTTTCCGTGGTTTCCACGTACTTCCAATAGTGACGCGATCAGAATTTAGCACAGTACTCCATGTGGGTCGGACCAGGGTCCTATATAGCTGCAACATTAGCTGTCGGCTCCTAAATTCAGTTCCACGATTAATGAAGGCCAATACACCGTACGCCTTCTGAACCACAAAGTCAACCTGCGTAGCAGCTTTGTGTGTCCTATGGACTCGGATCCCAAGATCCCGATGATCTGGCACACTGCCAAGAGTCTTACTATTAATGCTAAATTCTGCCATCATATTTGACCTACTAAAATGAAACGCCTCGCACTTATCTGGGTTGAACTCCATCTGCCAGTTCTCAGCCCAGTTTTGCATCCTATCCAAATCCCGTTGTAACCTCTGACAGCCCTCCACACTATCCATAACACACCCAACCTTTGTGTCATCAACACATTTGCTAATCTATCCCTCTAATTCCTCACCAAGGTCATTTATAAAAATCACAAAGAGTAGGTGTCCCAGAACAGATCCCTGAGGCACACCACTGTCACCGGCCTCCATGTAGAATATGACCCGTCTACAACCACTCTTTGCCTCCTGTGGGCAAGCCACTTCTGGATCCACAAAGCAATGTCCCCTTGGATCCCATGCCATCTTACTTTCTCATTACGCCTTGCATGGGTACCTTATCAAATGTTTTGCTAAAATCCATACATACTACATCTGCGGCTCTATTTTAGTCAATATGTTTAGTCACATTCTCAAAAAAATTCAATCAGGCGCGTAAGGCACAACCTGCTTTTGACAAAGCCATGCTGACTATTCCTAATCATATTTTACCTCTCCAAATGTTCATAAATACTGCCTCTCAGGATCTTCTCCATCAACATGCCAACCACTGAAGTCAGACTCACTAGCTTATAATTTCCCGAGCTATCCTTGAAAAGGGAACAACATCTGTAACCCTACAATCCTCCGGAACCTCTCCCGTCCTCATTGATGATGCAAAGATCATTGCCAGAGGCTCAGCAATCTCCTCCCCCGCTTCCCACAGGAACCTGGGCTACATCCAGTCCGGTCCCGGTGACTTATCCATCTTGATACTTTGTAAAAGATCCAGCACATCCCCTTTCTTAATATCTACATTCTCAAGTTTTTCCGACCAGTGCGATCACCCTTGCCATCGCCAAGATCCTTATACGCGGTGAATACTGAAGAAAAGTATTCATTAAGTACCTCTGCTATCTCGTCCGGTTCCAAACACGCATTTCCACTGTCACACTTGATTGGTCCTATTCTCTCAAGTGTTATCCTCTTGTTCTTCACATGCTTGTAGAATGCCCTGGGTATTTCCTTAATCCTGCCCGTCAAGGCCCTCGAATGGCCCCTCCTGGCTCTTCTAAGTTCCTTCCTGTTAGTCCTCTAATCTTCTCGATGACTAACATTACCTAGCTCTCTGAACCTTCTGGAAGTTTTTGTATGATTTGGCCATATTCACTCGCAAAATAAATTCCTGCTCACCACTTTCTAATAGGGTACCCCTCTATTCTGATGTAGGATCATTTGCTTGTAGACGATCCCACCAGAGGAACCATTATCTCCACATCCACTCTATCAAGTCTTTTCACCATTCGATAGGTTTTAGTAAGGTCACTCCTCATTTTCCTGAATTGCAGTGAATACAGGCTCAGAGCCCTAAAGCTCTGTTCATATGACAAGCCATTCATTTCCGTGAACAACCTTTGAACCCTCTACAGTTTCAGCACATTCCTTTCGAAGTTAAGAGGCCTAAACCTGCTCAGAACACTCCAAGTGCTTTATAAAGTTTCAACATTACATCCTTGCTTTTATATTCTATTCCTCTTGGGATGAATGCGAACATCGCATTTGCCTTCCTCATCACAGACTCAACCTGCAAATTAACCTTTAGGGAATCCTGCACAAGGATCCCCAAGTCCATTGGCACCACAGTTTTCTTTTGTATTTAAAAAATATCTTAAGACTTTCACTTCGTCTACCGAAGTGCACGACTATACACTTCTCCAAACTGTATTCCATTTCTTTGCCCATTTTCCTAATCTGTCAATGTCCTTCTGTAGCCTTTCTAATTCCTCGAAACCTCATGCCCCTCCCCCTATGTTCATACTATCTGCAAACATTGCAACAAAGCCACCGATTCCATTGTCCAGATCATTAACATATGACGTCAAAGAATCGGTCCCAAAACAGACACCTGTGGAGTATCACTAGTCACTGGGAGCAATCCAGAAAATGATTATTTTATTCCCAGGCTTTGCTCCTTTCCAATCAACAACTGCTTTATCCAAGTCAGAATCTTTCTTGTAATACTATGATCTCGTAGCTTGTTAAACAACCTTATGTGTGGCAGCGTAACAAAGACTTTCTGAGAATCCAAATACACAGCATCAACCGATTCTCCTTTGTCTATCAGGCTTATTATTTCTTCAAAGAACTCCATCAGATTTGTCAGGCATGATTTTTCCTTGAGGAATCATGTCCACTGCGGCCTATTTTATGACGGGTCTCCAAATACCCTGAGACGACATCCTTAATCACCGGCTCCTATACCTTCCTAAACACTGAGGTCAGACAAACGGACAGATGGGTTCTCTTCGTTCCCATTCCTTTCTTGAAGAGTGAAGTAACATTTGCAATTTTCCAGTCTCCTAGAACCATTACAGAAGCTAGTGATCCTTGAAAGAACTTTATTGATGTCTCACGATCTCTTCAGCCACCACTTTTAAAATTCTGGGGTACACGCCACCTCGTCCAGGTGACATATCTAAATTCAGACCTTTGAGTTTCCCAAGAAACCTCTCTCTAGTTATGTTAACATCGCACATTTAATGCCCCCGACACCTGGAACTTCCAATATACTTCCTCCATGAAGGCTGTTGAAAAATACTTATTCAGTTCGGCCGCCATTCCTTGTCCCCATTTACTACCTCTCCAGTGTCGTTTTCCAGCGTTCCGATATCCCGTCGTGCTTCTCTTTTACACTTTATGTATCTGAAGAAACGTTCAGTAACATCTTTACTATTATAGGTTCGTTTTCTTTGGCAGTTCACCTTTACCTTCTTAATGACTTATTGTTGCCTTTTGTTTTCTGTTTGTTTTTACAACCTGACCAATCCTCCAGCTTCCCACAAATTGCTGCTCTGTTACCATCCCTGCGAGTGATCGTTTCCAATCAATTCTGGCCAATTCCTATCTCCTGCCTCGGTAATTCCCTGTACACCACTGTAATGCTGGTACTTCTGTAATATTGATCCCCCTGTCTTTAGCTTCTCCTTCTGGAGTTTCTATTTGACTCCCACTAGCTGAGAGACAGGGGACAGTGAGAGGGACTTTCTAAACACGGATTGAACACTAAACCCCGGTCCATGCTTACTGCTGCAAACACGGAGCAGCCCATTAACTCACAGCGTCTCACTGCGAGGGAAGGAGAGGTAACTCGTCCTGTTCTTTGCTTCCAAAGGAACTCCAGAACTAAACAGCTGAGCACAGAACATTAATACTAACTCATCACTTCATACGCCCGGGCAGCTTGATCGACAGGTCCATTTTATATGGGTCAAAACCTGGACCCGACCTGACGGGGTCCCAAGCCATGCCAAGAGATTCGCAGATCGTCGCACGTCTGACGTAGAATTCCCCGCGACCCATGCCCATCTGTCCGAAACGTTTGCTTTATTGGGGAAAGAGGAACGTCCAGTGCCATCTGTAGTAGCAATGAGCTCAGACGAACGCCAAACACTACAAATACTATATCCCTGGATTCCCCATCCCAGGATTATAACCTTGGCCCAGGACTCTTTGCTGCCGCTGACGTAATTCGGTGTCTCAGCTATTCCCAGTTCACAAACTAAATCTCCGGAACCAACCCATGACGGAATAGTAACCAGTGGAAGCTTTGTCTGGACGGGGATCGGGGTTGAATTCCGGGCCTTGGGTCACGGCGCGGACGCGGATACATTTCAACAGGTAAACTGAAACCACTTGTTGGTTATTTTATTGTTGAGTGGAGGAAGCATATTTGCCTTTTCTATCGATGCATAAATATTGACTGATTGCAAGATGTTTGTGACAGCCTAAAATGATTTCCACAAATGCAATCCCAACATGTATTACTCTTCTCTTCTTTCCAACACAAGCATCATATATTCCATACAGTAAATGCTCAAAGCATCCTGGAATCCACACCTGTTTCTGAGGCTACTGTGCCTCCACAGTGATTACAGTGCGATAAAATGTTCAACCCTCCTTGAAGTTCTCCTTGAACCCTACTAACTGAGCAAGAGGCCCACCAGAAGCAAATGAAAAAGGAAGTAACAGTCTGAACCTCACATGTTTTGAGTTTCCTTATGACCACAATGAATACTGAACACTCAGCAATGTTGTAATGTTGAAAATAAAATACCAGTGTCCAGTAAATCTGCTGTTAGCTCCTTCTCCACAACACTTGCAGCAGTGCTGAGGCTGGTCATTAAATACGGTCAGTCTGCTTCAAAAGTCGGTTATCTGTTATTTACAAAATACATTACACAACACATTGTGGTGATATTCATGAAGTTTCCTTCTTTGCTTAGTTAAGCGATTAAAAATTCTAACAAATTTTTGTAGCTTTGAATAACGTAAAAGTACAGTTGACAATACAGGCAACATTCTGACCCTACTACTGGATAGAATGGTGGAGGAGAAGGCTTGTAGATACATCTCAGTGGTTTGTGAGGTTTTTTCCTCTGTTCCAAGAGACCTCTCCTGATGAAAACATCTTTATCCGTCCACTCTATGGAGTCATCAGTATTTGCTACGTTTCAATGAGTTTCCCTCTGCTAGCGTGCCCCATCATCCATTTGAGAACGGGCCCAGGGACAGCAAATGCTTCACATACATTAAGCTTTTCATTCCAGAAATCATTATTATAAACAACTACTGTAATGAGCACATTTCCACGAGTAACAAACTATTTGGTGGCAGTATATTTATTTGAGAAAACCTGTTGTTTCCCTACTGCCACATTAACTGGACAAACGAACTTCTGAAGATCAGCGTGCTTATGTACGCATGGAGCGAAAAAAAATGGGGGAGATCTTCAATGATTTATCTGGGTGTGCATGTACTTGGGAGACAGAAATAGAGACGATAGAAATGAAGAAACGTTCGTCAGGTCATGGATTGTATCCAGTTTACGGAACATGTGCTTGCTCTCTTGAAGTGAGTATAGATGGATAAATCTCCAGGGCCTGACAACATATTCCCTGGAAGCATTTGGGACGCTAGTATTGAAACTGCGTGAATGCTGGCAGAGACATATAAAATGGTCATAGCTACAGATGATGTGCCAGTCGACCAGAAGAGAGCTAAATTTTCTCATTTGTGTGGGAAAGGTTCGGTAATAGAACATAGAACATAGAACAATACAGCACAGTACAGGCTATTCGGCCCACAATGTTGTGCCAACCCTTAAGCCCTGCCTCCCATATAAACCTTCACCTTAAATTCCTTCATATACCTGTCTAGTAGACTCGTAAACTTCACTAGTGTTTCTGCCTCCACCACTGAATCAGGCAGTGCATTCCACGCACCAACCACTCTGAGTAAAAAAACCTTCCTCTAATATCCACCGTGAATTTTCCTCCCATTACCTTAAATCCATGTCCTCTTGTATGAGCAGTGGTGGCCTGAGGAAGAGACGCTGGCTGTCCACTCTATCTATTCCTCTTAATATCTTGTATAAGTCTATCATGTCTCCTGTCATCCTCCTTCTCTCCAGAGAGTAAAGCCCTAGCTCCCTTAATCTCTGATCATAATGCATACTCTCTAAACCAGGCAGCATCCTAGAAAATTTCCTCTGTACCCTTTCCAATATTTCCACATCCTTCCTATGCTGAGGCGACCTGAACTGGATACAGTACTCCAAGTGTGGCCTAACCAGAGTTTTATAGAGCTGCATCATTACATCGCGTCTCTTAAACTCTATCCCTCCACTTATGAAAGCTCACACTCCATAAGCTTTCTTAACTACCCCTCTCTACCTGTGAGGCAACTTTCCAGGAATCTGTGGACGTATACCCCCAGATCCCACTGCTCCTCTACACTCCCAAGTATCCTGGGCGCATTGTACTTTGTCCTCTGCCTTGGAGTTTGTCCTTCCAAAGTGTACCACCTCACACTTCTCTCCGGGTTGAACTTCATCTGCCACTTCCCCAGCCCAGTTCTGCATCCAATCAATGTCTCTCTGCAATCGTTGACAATCCCCAACACTATCCACAACACCACCAACTTTTGTGTCGTCAGCAAATTTGCCAACTCACCCTTCTACCCCCACATCCAGGTCGTTAATAAAAATCACGAAAAGTAGAGGTCCCAGAACAGATCTTTGTGGGACACCACAAGTCACAACCCTCCAATCCGAATGTACTCCCTCCACCGACACTCTGCTTTCTGCAGGCAAGCCAATTCTGAATCCACCTGGCCAAAACTTCCCTGGATCCAATGCCTTCTGACTTTCTGAATAAGCCTACCGTGTGGTACTTTGTCAAATGCCTTACTAAAATCCATGTAGATCGCATCCACTGAACTCCTCTCATCAATTATGCCTGGTCATATCCTGAAAGAAAACTCTATCAGGCTTGTCAGACACGATCTACCCTTCACAAAGCCATGCTGACTGTCCCTGATCAGACCATGATTCTCTAAAGGCCCATAGATCCCTCTCTCTAAGAATCTTTTCCAACAGCTTTTCCCACCACAAACGTAAGGCCTCACTGGTCTATCATTACCCTGACTATCCGCACTACCCTTTTCTTTGAACAAGGGGACAACATTCACCTCCCTCCAATCCCGTGGACAACGAGGACATAAAGATCCTAGCCAGAGGCTCAGCAGTCTCTTCCCTCGCCTCGTAGAACAGCCTGGGGAATATTCCGTCAGGCCCCGGGGGACTTATCCGTCCTGTATTTTAACAACTGCAATACTTCCTCTCCCGTTAATATCAACATGCTGCAGATCTTCAACATCACTCATATTGTCCTCACCGTCTTCAAGTTCCCTCTCATTGATGAATACTGAAGAGAAGTATTCATTGAGGACTTCGATCATTTCCACAGCCTCCAGGCACATCTTCCCATCTTTATCTCTAATCGCGTCCTACCTTCCCTCCTGTCATCCTTTTGTTCTTCACATAATTGAAGAATGCCTTGAGGTTTTCCTTTACCCTACTCGCCAAGACTTTCTCATACCCCCCTTCCTGCCTGCCGCTCAGCGGCTTCTTCAGCTCCTTTCTTGCTACCTATATTCAGAATAGACCCATCTGATCCTTGCTTCCTGAACCTCATATATGATGCCTTCTTCCACCTGACTAGATTTTCCACCTCACTTGTCACCCATAGTTCCTACACCCCTACCATTGTTTACCTTCCTCACTGGGACAAATTTATCCGCTAACATCCACAAGAGATCCATAAACATCGACCACATGTCCATAGCCAATTCACACTCGCAAGTTCTAGCCTTATAGCCTTATAATTTGCTCCTCCCCAATTAAAAATTTTCCTGTCCTCGTTGATTCCATCCTTTTCCATGATAATGTTAAAGGGTGGGGAGCGGCGGTCACTGTCCCCCAGATGCTCACCCACTGAGAGATCTGTGATTGACCCGGTTCGTTACCTAATACTAGATCCAGTATGGCATTCTCCCTAGTCGGCCTGTGAACATACTGTGACAGGAATCCGTCCTGGGCACACTTAACAAACTCCGCCCCAATTAAACCATTGAACTAATATGGAGCCAATCAATATTAGGGAAGTTAAAGTCACCCATGATGACAACCCTTTTATTTTTGCACCTTTCCAAAATCTGCCACCCAATCTGCTCCTCTGTATCTCTGCTGCTACCAGGGGGACTATAGAATACTCGAAATAGAGTGACTGCTCCCTTCCTGTTCTTGACCTACCCATGCTGGCTGAAAATAGGATTCTGCTACATTACCCACACTTTCTGTAGCTCTAATAGTATCCCTGACCAGTAATGCTACCCCTCCTCCCCTTTTCCCGCCCTCTCTATCCCTTTTATAACACTGAAATGCAGGAATATTGAGAATCCATTCCTGCCCTGGTGCCAGTCAAGTCTCTGTACTGACCATTACATCATAATTCCCATGTATGTATCCAAGCTCTCAGTTCATCACCTTTGTTCCTGATGCTTCTTGCATTGAAGTACACGCACTTTAGCCCTTCTACCTTTACACCCTTTATTCTGCTTATCTTTCCTCAATGCTTTTTTTATATGTAGATCTGGCTTTACTCCATGCACTATACTTGCAGTTCTCGCATGACTTTTATCCTTCTCAACCTCACTATCTGCTCTAACACTCTGGATCCCCTCCCCCTGTAAATCTAGTTTAAACCCATCGGAACAGCACTCGCCAACCTTCCTGCAAGGATATTAGTCCGCTTCCAGTTTAGGTGCAACACGTCCCGTCAGAACAGGTCCCACCTTCCCTGGAACAAGGCCCAATTGTCCAGAAACATGAAGCCGTCCCTCCTACACCAAATCCATAGCCAAGTATTTAGCTGCATTATCTCCCTATTTCTAGCCACACTAGCACGTGGCACTAGTAGAAATCCAGAGATTACAACCTGTCCTTCAACTTTTCACCTAACTCCCTAAACTGTCTTTGCAGGACCTCGTCCTTCTTCCTACCCATGTTATTGCTCAGCTCATTTCCAATTTTTACAGAGAGAGAGAGAGAGAGAGAGAGAGAGAGAGAGAGAGAGAGAGAGAGAGAGAGAGAGAGAGAGAGAGAGAGAGAGAGAGAGAGAGAGGAGAGAGAGGAGAGAGAGAGAGAGAGAGAGAGAGTCAGAGAACTGAAGGAGAGGAAAACAAAAAATACAACGATGGCCACCCAAAACGAGAGGCCGTGAGAGATCTGGATCTCACTGCCTTGTCTGAACGGGTGAAAGATGGATCTACTCAGACAGATGGAGCAGTGTCCTGAAGGTGCGATTACCCGGTTGAACCTACACTGTCTGCAAGAACACAACCGGTGGAAGGGCCGCTTTCCGCGCCCTGGAATGATGTAAAACATTTGGAGATACCGGCTATCGATCCCGGTGAAGTTTGGACCCGATACGGGGCTGGGTGAGGAAGGTAAAGTTCCCGGGATAAACCTCAATGGATGAGTGCGGTCTCGGTATCACCACCCCATCACGCTCCCAGGACCAGGGCAAGAGGGGCCGAGCGGCGGCTCATCTCAGTCGGTATGTTGTGAAGGTCCCACAACACAGACCGACCCCTGCAGGTTCTGTCCAGCAAGCGCAGAGAGGCCGCCAGATCGGGGAAGTTAACTGGGTGCATTACCTTACATCAGACGTCCACACTCGGGACCAGCCTCAGTACTCACCGATGAGAACTTGTTTTCATGCCCGGACAGTGAACCCTCCACCGGATTCCCGACTCTGGGGGTGATGGTCGTCTCCTAATCCGGATCCTACAGACGATCCGCCGCCGCCGCCGACCCGCTTCAACACAGAACTGAAGGGAAGTCAGGACTGTAATTTATGTCATCAGAGCTGGGGGCGGAGCCTCGGAAACAAGGCAGATCTGCGGTAAAATGGGAGCGGGGAAAGAACTCAGGTGACTTACATATATGTACGTCCACGAAATGGGGGGAAGTGTTTTGGGGAACTTCCTTTGATTCTGAGAGCAAAATGAGACTGACAGCTCCAGCTCCCGGTAGCGGCCCATCTTCAGACACACTCTGAGCAAATCAGCGAGGACTGCTGGGAGAAGCATGCTCTCATTGGTTGAGGAGTGTCAGTGGGCGGGACGGCGTGCGCCCGGAGCTGTCTGGGGAGAGGCCGGAGATTGGGAGCTGCACTCCGGGTAAAGGCTGCAATACCGGCCGGGGTCTAGTTGCGCATCTATTTGTCACTCATGGTTACCAACTGTGGTGGAGAACGCTCATTTTCAAAACAGAAAAGCATTAAAAATGAACTAAGGTGCACCCTGGGTCAAAACAGATTGAACAATCTCACTCTAATGAGCATTGAACATGAACTTCTGCGTGAAATAGACATTTCCAGTATCACCGACAAATTTGCTCACGCTGATTATAGAAAATCGAACTTTTAAATTGTACTTTTTGTTACTTTTGACATTTGAAATGGATACTAGCATGTAAGTAATACTATTGCTGAAGTGTCAGACATTTGTCGTATTATCTGGCTTTATAGCAAATGGGAATTTAGGGCCGCTTTATAACATATGCTACAGGCCCTGCTCTAGCTTAATCCGTCCCTGCCTCTACCCCCAGGGTTGTATAAACATAGAAAACCCAAAGCAAAATACAGGCTGTGCCGAACATGTCACTACCTTAGAGTTACCTGGGTTTCACCCACAGTCCTCTATATTTCTCAGCTCCATGTAGCCATCTTGGAATTAAAAGATCCTATCGTTTCCGCTTCCACCACCGCGGCCGGCAGCCCATTCCACGCACTTACCGCTCTCTGCGTAAAAAAAAGATTACTGCTGACAACTCCTGTGTACCTACTTCCAAGCACCTTAAAATATGTCCTCTCGTGCTAGCCATTTTAGCCCTGGGGGAAAAGCCTCTGACTATCCACACGATCAGTACCTCTCAATATCTTGTACACCTCTATTAACTCACCTCTCATCCTCCGCTATCCGGACTGTGTACTCAGTCCTCTGCTCTCCAAACTAGTCAAACAGCCACAGCAGCGTCTACTGGAGCACCACGGAGAGTGTCACGTCCGTCAGTGTTGGCAATTCCTCATTGCAGCTCACAAATGCTCCTATGTAAACTAATCACAAAAGCATGTTTTTACGAGTTTCAATTTATTTAGTCACTTATTTTAATCCGGACTGAATATCGGACGAACTGTTGAAGTTAACCCGCTGACAGCTCAAACATGAACTCAGGTCGGCCCATCGCCATATAGAGCCAGCTCCCCTACTTCAGGAGATCTCGGCCGGTCTGACTGCAACCCCAGACTCACAGTTGGTGGGCGTCAGGAATGTACGTGCACAACTGCCTCGGTGAAAACTGCTATATTTTAGGCATCGGTGATGGGAATTGGAGTCGTGAACCAGAACCTGCTTACTTAGAGAGTTTCTTTGTTCCAGTTTGAGAGAGACCACACTGAAACTAATGTTCTAAAGATTCCCAATCTATATAAACTCGCTTGCCTTCAACCATTGAACCATAGAACATTACAGCATAGAAAATGGCCAAACCATTTGTCTGCCTACTCCCACTGACCTGCACCTGGACAATATCCCTCCATACATCTTTCATCCATGTACCTGTCCAAGTTTTTCTTAAAAGTTAAAGTGAGCCCGCATTTACCACTTCACACTTAACCCATGTCCTCTGGTCTTTTACTCCCCTGACCTCAATGGAAAAAGCCTGCTTGCATTCACTCTATCTGTATCCGTCATAATTTTATACACCTCTATCAAATCTTCCCTCATTCTCCTACACTCCAGGAAATAAAGTCCTAACCTATTCAACCTTTCTCTGTAACTCAGTTTCTCAAGTGCCGGCAACATCCTCGTAAACCTTCTCTGCACTCTTTCAACCTTATTAATACCTTTCCTGTAATTCTGTGACCAGAACTGCACAAAGTACTCTAAATTCGGCCTCACCAATGTCTCATACAACCTCACCATAGCATCCCAACTCTTATACTCAATACTTTGATTTATAAAGGCCAATGTTCCAAAAGCTCTCTTTACTACCCTATCTACCTGTGACGCCACTTTTAGGGAATTTTGCAACTGTATTCCTAGATTCCTGTGTTCTACTGCACTCCTCAATGCCCTACCATTTACCTTGTATGTTGTACCTTGGTTTTTCCTTCCAAAGTGCAATACCTCACACTTGTCTGTATTAAAGTACGTCTGCCATTTTTCAGCCCATTTTCCAGCTGGTCCAGATCCCTCTGCAAGCTTTGAAAACCTTCTTCAGTGTCCATTACACCACCAGTATTTGTATCTTCAGCAAAGAAAAGCCAGCTTTGCAATTATGAATATTTAGAAAAAATTGTCAAGGGTTAAAATTCCGTTCTTTGCAAAAGAGCGCACATAAGTAAATTGAGGAAGAAGGCAAATAGCTGAGGAGGTTGGCGCATATTGTTTTGTACTTGTGGGGAAGGCAGAACTTTGTGGGGGAACAGGTACCGTGAGAAAGCAGAGTCTAAATTAAATTGACATATGTTTATAAGCACGACTCTTGGATCTGACCATCTGCAACAGGAGGTTTCACAAGGTCTGACAATGGAGTGTGTTGTACCTTTGGTTGTCCTCTTCTCCAATTCCTTATGTTTTACCGAAGTTACTACAAAGCGCGGTGAAGGAGACTCTGCTATTTCATTAAAGCGGAAAAAGGAGAAACGGAGAAATGAGGCGAGGTAAGTTTGACCTCTAGCTTGGGGAATTTGCAGCGGTCTATTATTGAGGAAACAGAACATGCACCTGCAAAATTAAGACTACAGCAGGTCACGTACAAAGTGTATTACTGGAAAGGACAGGAGAGAGAGTGTGGAAATTATGGACACAATAAATGTTGAGAAATCAGCGGTCATGCAATATCTGAGAAGGGCAATGAGCCGTCACGGGTCGTGTCGAGACCCTGCAGCGATACTGAACACCACCAGGGCAGTGAGATAGTTTACAAAGTCGGCTGGTGCAAGATCTAGTGTGGGATAAGTGATCCAGCAGCGAGGCTTTGATGGGCATTTGCTTCGAGCAGAGAGTCGAAATGGTGTTAGAAAATGTATCAATGAATTCTCCACTGTCATCGCCTGTCATCTTCTGAATGATAAAGAGGGAGATATTTATATAAAGAGTCGAGCGTGGAGGGTGCGATGGGAGCTGACACGTGACAGAGGTGTCCAGTTAAACGCGGCTGATTGGAAAATGGGAGTGACGTCAGATGTGTAAAAATGGAGACCACGGCAGGGGTTGAGAGGTGATGGACAGTGGTAACAAGGGGTGGTGGATATGTAATTTGACAGTAAAACCAGGATAAACCATGGGACCCCTGGAGTGTGAAAAGGAGAGCAGATGCGCACTTTGAGCGAGAAGACACAGTGGGTGTGTGTGTGTGTAATGCAAGATGGAGTCAGAGGAGTGAGGGTAATTAAGCTCAGTAACAGGGCGCGGGAGTGTTTGGTGTGTACAGGAGGTTCCAGGTGGATCAGAAACAGACTGCAGGTAGAGCTCACCTGTTTTGTTTTGTGATTTGTAGCAAAGAAACAGGCTGAAACAAATCAATAAACCAGGAAATTAATTTCAGTTATGAAATATATTCATTTTCATTTTAAAAATCTTTTTATTCATACATAATCTTCGACAGTAATAAGATGATGCAGAGCTTCAACAATTAATATAGCTGAAGAAAAAAAACTGATCAAAAAAAGGATAATATATGATAATGAAATAAATTATATAAAGAAATGAAGGATAAAGAAAAAAAAAGAACAAAAAAACATTAGGAATCAACTCCCGGAGCAATACGAATTACCATCGTCCATATACATAAAAAATGAATCATCAACCGCCAATTCATGTTTATTTTAAATGAAGTTGGAAGGAAGCCATATAAAATAATTCAAATTAAATGATAATATTTGGCAAAAGAGCCCCATCCTCTCTCAAAATGAAATCGAGGATCAAAAGTTCTACTTCTGATTTTTTCCAAACTGAGATATAACATTACTTGAGAAAACCATTGCATTAATGTAGGGGCAGAGGTGTCTTTCCATTTTAATAAAATAGCCCTTCTTGCCAACAATGTAACAAATGCAATTACATGTTGGTCTGAAGATGAAATACCCTGAATATGATGCGGAACTATTCCAGATAGAGCAGTTAATGTATTAGATTGTAAATTAATTTTCAGAGCTTTAGAAATTGTAGAAAATTAAGATTTCCAAAAGGATATTAATGAAGGACATGACCAGAAAATTTGGCTAATTCAGTTTTACACCTATCGCAGTAATTGTCTATGTTAGGAAATACTTTAGATAGTCTCTCCATTGTTAAATAATAACAGTGAACAACTTTAAATTGAACTAAACAGTGATTGGCACATGTCAAAGAAGAACTGACAATTTTCAGAACTCGCAAACAATCTTCGTTAACAAAAGTCATATTAAGTTCTCTCTCTCAATCTTGTTTAACCTTTAGTGAGAGGTTATTTTTTGTAGTAAAAATAAATTATAAATTCTACCAATAGAACCTCTTACTAAATGATTCATATTCAAAGTAGTATTGAGCAAATCAGATTCGTGCAAATATAGAAGCTTAGATAAGTATTATTGGAAAAAATGTCTAAACTGAAAATATTGCAAAAAGTGTGTATGAAAGAGAGAATATTTACTAATTAACTCTTCAAAAGTCATCAATCGACCATCACAATATAAATCAGCAAAAAACTGACCCCTTATTTCTCCATAATAGAAAAATAGGATCAGATATTGAAGGTTTAAATAAAACATATCGATATAAAGAGCTAGACAATTTAAATTGTTTAAAATTTAAAACAAAATGCGAAACTGAAACGAAATCCGTAAGGACTGTGTAACAACAGGATAGAGATTAAATTTGGAATTTTAGAGAGATGTAAAGGTAATGGAGCTCCGAATAGTGAGGTTAAATGAAATTGTTTGATAGCTTTTAATTCCAAATCAATCCAAGCTGGTTTTTGGATCTTGTCGTGCAAAAACATAATTGTCGAGTATTAACAGCCCAATAATACAGTCTTAAATTAGGAAGTGCAAGTCCACCATCTTTTTTAGATTTTTGTAAATGATACTTATTAATTCTTGGTCTTTTATTATTCCGAATAAAGGACGAAATAATACAGTCAACTTAATCTAATTTTTTTAATTAAAAAAGATAGGTATACGTTAAAAATTTATAAATATCTAGATAAAATCATCACTTTCACGACATGGATACGACCTATCAAAGAAAGTGTAAGTGGTTTCCATCCAGAAAATAATTGTTTCATAAAGTCCATTAATGGAACTACATTAACTTTATAAAGATCTTTATATTTTTTAGTAATTATAATACCTAAATATTTAAAAGAATTAACAATTCTAAATTGAATATCGTTATATATGGAAACAGAAGCATTTAGTGTAAACAATTCACTTTTATTTAAGTCAGCTTATATCCTGAAAATTGTCTAAAATCATTTATTATGTCCAGACGATTAGGAATAGTTTCTTCAGTGTTCTAAATACAAACCAAAAGATCATCTGCGTAAAGAGAAATCTTATGTGTAGTCCCATTTATAGAGATATCATGAATATTTATAGCTTCACGAAGTATTATGGCCAAAGGCTCCCGTACAAGATTAAATAATAAAGGGCTTAATGGACATCCCTGTCTAGTACCTCGTGAAAGTGCAAAGAAGAGGACCTAAGATTATTCTTAATTACAGTAGCAGTAGGATTCTTATAAATCATTTGAATCCATCCATTAAAATTATTACCAAAACAAAGTTTTTCTAATACCTTAAACATATATGCCCACTAAACTCTGTCAAATGCCTTTTCTGCATCCAGAGAAATAATACGTTGGGGTTTCTTAGATAATGATGAATATATAATGTTAATCAATCTCGGAACATTGAAGTAAGAGTAACAGCCTTTAATAAAGCCTGTTTGAGCCATAGAAATAATTTTAGTTAAAAGGACTTCCAAATGGTTAGCCATTATCTTAGAGAGAATTTTTGCGTCCACATTTAATAATGAAATAGGCCTATATGATGAACATTCAGCAGGATCTTTATCTTTCTTAAGGATTAAGGAAACAGAAGCTTCATAAAAAGTAAAAGGTAAACTACCTTCCTCAAAAGATTCATGAAATAGTTCCAAAACATATGGAGAGACAATTTGTTTTTTGTAAAATCCTAACGAATAGCCATCAAGTCCAGGAGCTTTACCTAATTGCTTTCTGAATTTCATGCTCAGTAATTGGAGCATTAAGCATCTGTTGATCTTCAACAGTAATTTGAGGAAATTAAATCTTATGTAAAAGCCATCATTTTAGAGGAATCTGCTGGAAATTGAGATTTATAAAGATCAGAATAAAAATACTGAAAAATCTGATTAATGTCTTCATGGTTACTAACTAAATCCCCATTATCTTTACGAATCTTTAAAATTCGTCTTTTAACTCTAGCTGTCCCTAATTGGGAAGCTAAGAGCTTATTATTTTATCCCCAGAAATATAAAACTAAATTTTCGATTTAACCAAATATCCTTCAATAGGATAAGTTAGCGATAAGTTATATTGTTGTTGTAATTCTATTCTTCTTTTAAACAAATCAATATTTGGAGAGGTTGCAGTGGTGTAATCTAAATCTTTAATTTGTTTAGAAATTTTATCCGATTCCATTCTTGTCTGTTTCTTCAGCATACCTTCCTACGAAATAATCTGATCACGTAAATAAGCTTTTAATGTATCCCAAATCACTAACATTGAAACGTTTCCTGTATTATTAAAGAGAAAAAACTATTTTATCTGAGTTTCAATAAACTCAACAAATTCTGAACTTTGTAACAAATGTGCTGGGAGGCGACAAAGTGGTCTTGTAGAAGCAAAAGTTTTCAGTTCAAATAATTAGTTTAAATGATATTGATTTTAAATAGTGAAATTAAAATAGCGGAATATAGAAATGATATGAAAAGGTGAGGTAATGTTCATGGGTTCAATGTCCATTTATAACCCGACGGCGACGTTGGGGGTGGGGGTGAAGCTGTTCTTGAATCCCTCAGCGTGTGTCCTCAGGTTTCTGTTCCTCCTTCCCGATCGCTGATGACGTTGAGAGGAGGGGATGTCCTGGGTGACGGGGTTCCTTTTGATGAACGCCGCCTTTCTGCGGCACCTCTCCTTGAAGGTGTCTTGTTTAAAAAGGAGGATGGTACCTATGATGATTTTACAACATCCATTAACTTTTTTCGATCCTCCGGAGATGCCAACCTACCCACTACCCCCCTCCACTATCGCACTGCAGCCAGTAGCCAGTCCGAATGCCCCCACTGATCATCTGTAGACCTTTTCGAGTGTTTTAGTTGTCAAAACCAAATTTCCTCGAAACACTTAAGGAAATACTGCCGCATCAATGTGTTGGGATCATTTTAGATCCACAGACATCTTGACGCACAGGGACTTGAAATTACTGATTTTCTTCAGTTCTGATCCCCCCTGTGAGAATTGGCCCGTGTTCCCCCATCTTACCCCTTCTGAAGCCCACAATCAGCATTTTGGTCTCCCTGCCACTAAGTGCAAGCCTGCTGCTGTGACATCACTCAACCAGCAGGTGTCGCTACAGCAACACCTCCCTGTATTTCCCTGCATTCATTTTACCGTCTAACTTCACAAGCCTTCCAGGGCCTGATGTAGTGAAACATCCCCACAGCATGATGCAGCCACAACCATGCTTCACGGTTTTTGACGGTGTGCTGTGCTTGGCTCATGGCAAACATAACATTTATTCTGATGGCTAAAATTTAGGTTAGGTAATGCTAATGGGGAGATATCAAACATCATTTCGGAGGGGGCGAAGAGAAGAGACGGAAGGTGGGGCGGTTGGCGAACAAGTAGGGGCAGCTTTCAGGGAATTTGTGAGGAAGGATAGGCAGTTGATAGAACACGGAAACACTCAGCCTGGTGATTTGAGATGAGGTCTACTTTAATGTAAGGAGTATGTTAAACAAGGCAACCGTTCTTAGAACACGGATCAATACGTGAGACTATGACTATCGAGACATTACAGGAGGCACTTGGATATCTCAGTGGCAGGAAAGTTGAGTGTACCGGGCTTTATATATTTCACAACGGACAGGAAGGGAGGTAAAAGAGGGGGAGCGTGGCATTGTTAATCAGGGATATTGTCTGGTTTGCAGAAAAGGAGGAAGTCATGGAATTATTCTGCACTGAGGGAGTGTAGGAGGAAAGCAGAAACAGGAAAGAGGCAAAAACTCTCCTATAGACCCAGCAATCCTAACAGGGATATCGAGGAGAAAATACAGGGGCAGATTCTGGAACAGTGAAATAATGATAGGGGTCTTCTGATGGGAGATTTTAATTTTCCTGATATTGACTGGCCCTTAGTGCCAGGGGTTTCGTTTGTTTTGTCTGCTCGTGAAGTTTTCTGGTCTCAATATGTCGACTGCGTGGTCGCTTTTCCCGCGCCCATGCTGATGCAACAAATTCATCAACTTTCGCCTCAAAATTCCAACTGTCCTCACTTTGCTGTTGAATTCCTGACACTGCTCTGATCCCCTCTCCTTTAACATTCCCCATTACCCCTTTCCTTTCTACCTCCTTACCTGCCCGTAACCTCCCTCTGTTCCTCTTCTCCCTTCCCCTTTCTTCCGTAGTCTTATTTCCCTCTCCAGTTAGACAGCCTCCCTCTCCTGCCCTCTATCTCTTCCGCAAACCAAGTGAACAGCTCCTTACCTCAGCCCACCCCCTTACCCTTTGTCTGCCTACCACATGCCAACCTTGTTCTTCTTCCTCCACTTCCGGTACTCTCTTAGTCTGACTCCTTCGAACCTCCTTTTCCAGTCCTGATGGAGGGACTGGGCCCCGAAATGTCGAATGTTTACTATATTCCAGTTTCTACCTTCTGCTGCCTAGCCTGCTGAGTTCCTCCGGCATTTTCTGCGTGTGACGGACCACGCAACGACGCTGTGAAAGCATCAGCAGCAATGGAACACACCCGGAGTCTGGTTTTGCTGTTAACAAACCACTATTTTATTAGTAGCTACGTCACATAGTCACCTAAACCAGGTAAATCAAGAGGTTAACGGTGGTTATAGGTTGTAAATATAGAAATCCACAAAACTTCATCAAACTCAGGTGGTAAGTGATACAGTTTTGCTATGTTGTGTTAGACAGTTCAGTTTAAAATGCACAGGTTAATTAATGCGAGCTGTTTGTCATCCAAAGGGCGAATGTTGTGAGACGGCAATTACATCGATATTCCACAGATTCCACGATAGCAATACGAAATAGCAATTGCAGGAGGTTTTATCTCCGAAGTTGTTCCACTCCACACAACGAAATATCACCGACAGTGATCTGCAACGAACATCCTTTCAACACATGTGGTACCCACAACCCGATTCAGCTGCGGGAAATCCCAATGTGGTGGCGACACTCCCTCTTGTCTTCTCTGAAAAACATCTTGTTGCAGAACTTGTGAGAGTCATTTGTCAATACTCAGGATCGATCTTAATTCACAACCCTTTCGGGCTACTGATAGTTTAAAACCAGCGACCGACTCACTCCTGTCTTCCATTGACCGAATCCATCGTGACTCTGAACTGTGTGAGTCTGTGTGTCCGTGACTGTCCCCTGTGAAAAGTAAACCAAGCTGCAGAGAAACCGTAACATCGTTTGTCCATCAAATAACTCCACCTCTCTCTCTCTCCCGCGTCTCTCTCTCTCTCTCTCTCCCTTTCTCCCTCTCTCTCTCTCGCTCTCTCTATCACTCTCTCTCTCTCTCTCTCTCCCTTTCTCCCCCACTCTATCACTCTCTCCCTCCCACCACTTACTCCTCCCTCCCTCCCTCTCTCTCTCTCTCTCTCTCTCTCTCTCTCTCTCTCTCTCTCTCTCTCTCTCTCTCTCTCTCTCCTCTCTCTCTCTCTCTCTCTCTCTCTCTCTCTCTCTCTCTCTCTCTCTCTCTCTCTCTCTCTCTCTACCTCTCTCTCTTTCGAGCATCTCAAACAGTGTCTGAAAGTCAGTCTCATTCACCCGGGGTTTACAACTGACAGCCCACAGAAAAACTGAACCCTAGGAGTACATAGCATGTGTTACTCTATATTTCCCCGCATTCCCAGCTTTTCTCGGGGTCCCCATTTCTGCTGCGTGTTTGCTGTTACTAAGCATTTATTCATTTCCTGTAAGATCCTGCATCGGTCTGTCTTGGAGATTGACGAGGCAAAGAATTCAGCGTGAGTGTTCATGACATTAAAATGCAGTCCTGGAGGTGTTTGTACTGACGGGGTATTGCCGACCCTTGGAATTCTCTATCATTGACAGCTCTAAGGGTGGTGATGGTTCTGGGGGTGTAGTGAGCGCTGGCAAATTGCGCCTGTCCTTGAATATGCCCTGTTTAGAGATGGAACAACCAGTCATTGGACATTTTGGAGTTGATAATGTACGGGTCGGGACATGGATGTGACACCAAGATCAGATTGGACGAGATCTTCACGCTGGGTGGAGCGGAAAGAAGGGGTCAGACGGTCTGTTCCACGTCTCGCGTTTACCGAATTATTAATGACCGGTTAACGTGTCCAGTTTGCGAACTTGAAAGAGAAATGGAAATCTGAAGTTTCAGCTCCTACCTTGTCAATCTCCCTCACCGTTCTTTCATAACGATTGTTTCAGGAATCTCGAATTCGACACATCTTCATAGATCATCTGGTGGCGTGTGATCTCAAGGCATTTTGACCTAACCGGAGTGTAATGTGCTCTGGACTCCATGTGTAATTTCCTTCAAACACTGCGAGCTTGAAACAATGTTTCGCACCTTCATTATCCAAAGTCTTTGTTATAAACCCACAAGGTCTACTTGTCTTCAGAGCATCTCACAGTTGCATGCCAAAGTAACGGCGTTCCCCGCATTGCCCAACAAAATCCTCCCGAATATCAGCATTAACAAACCAAATGCCATTGAATCACTGTTTCTGCAAAGTAGCTTTTGTTCAGTGTGTCAGCGGGAACAGCGGCTGTTGTTGCAAATTGTCCTCTTGAGGATCAGCACTAACAAACAACAACGAACAAGCGAAAGACATGCCCCCCGTTTGCAGGACACATGTAAAGGCGTGGTAATTCAGAGGGGTCCCTCATTTATAACCCAAATAGAATTCCCTACATATGAGAAGGGTATTGCTGTATTCGGCAGCTCAACTCAGGAATTTCAGCGGTCGGGCATGACAAAAGAAGAAACACAACTGCACGCGGCGATAAATGACACCGGCGGCAATACAGTGACGTCAGGACTTTCACTGGCAGAGTTGAAAGAGCATCAGCGCAGAAAACAGGCAGGACGGTGTCACCACAAGGGGGCAGTGTGGAAGATACGGACACGAGATCAATATGGGAGCAACGGTCACACGCCTCCCCGAGCCGCTCCACCTTGCGCCTCGTCTCCTTCAATCTCCAAGATCTGTTCTGTCTCCTTAGCATCGCCTCATCTGATTTTAAAATTCTGGTCCTGCGCCTGGAAGTGACCAGAATTCGCCGGAGAAGCGAAGTCGACTGGAGAAGGAAGGGGCACAGTGGATAGCAGCCCGGAGTGAAACGGCGGGGAGCAGTGTAACTGTTCTGTAACATCTTCGAGGCCAATGTACTTTCGAAAGAAAGCAGAGCACAGGGTCGAACGGCAAGAATGCTGTTTCGAAGGGAAGAGGGGATTTCATAAGAACATCGGAAATCGGAGCAGCAGTTGGACATTCAAAGCCTCAAGCCTGATCTGTCAGTCAACAAACTCAAGGCAGATCGATATCGTCCAATTCCTTTGATGACGAGTAATCTTTGAATTCAGTCAGGGACGGGCACTCCACAACCCTCTAGTCCGGCCCCCGTGAAGCAGCAGGGTCACCAGCACGGGGCCCTGCAGGCAATTACAGAGAGTGCAGGAGGAAACAGGGGAACGGGCTGAAAATAATCTTCATTCAGAATAAGAATGTTTTGCAGGGTAAACCGTGCAATGCCTCCTCCATCTTCCATGAAGGGAGTGGGTGGCGGTGAAGACTACCGTCTCTCCACAGAGTCCAAAATTTAACTTGGGGGCAAAAGTGATGTATAATCACCTTTTCCCTTTGAACTGGCAGGCGCTGTGGGCTCTGGGGGTGACATCCTGTCCCTGGATGATTAACCGCATCATTTGCTGGACCGTTCACACTCTGTGCATTAGATACCAATCTTGCTCTCTCCCCCAACCACCCCTCACCCCGCCCCCCACTACAGCCGATCTTCTTCTCCTTCCTCTGTCCCGATTACCCCTAATTTTGGCAGTCGGATCTGTACAGAGATAGGAAGGGGGTGAATATGTCGGTTGGGGTCTCAGAGAGGGTCTGGAATCTCAGAGACGGAGACAGTACCCATCCAAGCGGGTGCACGGAACGCACTGCCAGCGACGGTGATGGAGTCAGATACACTAGGATATTTTAAGACACTCTTTGGTAGGTTCATGGATCACAGAAAAATAGAGGTAGGGAAATTCTCGGCAGTTTCTAGAGTAGGTCACCTGGTCGGATCAGTATTGTGGGCCGAAAGGCCTGTGGCGCGCTGGAGATTTCTCTGTCTATGTCCTCTGTTTTGTGTTGTTTCCTCAGTTTACAACGCTCTCCAGTTGTTTTATTTCCATACTGACCGACAAGAATATATTGACTGTTCACAGTTGTGAAACAGAGTTCAGACTGACAGACGCAGAGTGATGACGAGATGTGGGGGTGGAGTTTGAAAATTGTTTGGAACCGGAGCGTTCTGGAGCATTGGAAAGGGCGCCGAGGAAGTTCACCAGGATGCTGCCTCGATCAGAGGACCGTGTGCGTTGAAGAGAGTTCGGTTAATCCCGTGTTGTCCTCTCCGGGGTGTTGGAAGCCGCCCGGATTTCGCTCACGGGTTCCCAGCCGAGGGTCCATGGGCGCCTCGGTTAATGACAGAGATCTATGCAGTAAAACAGAAACTCAGGAATCGCTGGCAAAGCCACGATTGGGGAAGTTGCTCGCAAAGTGCTGTCAGGCAGGCAGTTGTCGGCTTCGGACCCCACCAGTGTGAAGGCACGGGAGACGGTTTTCCGAGCGGGGCTTCTCCTTCTCTTTTCTGCCCTTCGGCCTCAGAGCAGGAGATGATGGGTGGGGAGTGAGAGTTCAGGAGGGGCTAGTGGAATAACCCTGGTGAGTAAAGATGATGCAGTTCAGTAAACGTTGCACACATCGGCCACTAGGTGTCGCTGGTGGAGGAAGGGAACTACAGCAGAGTTGAACTCGACACTGTCTGCGAACAACAGGTAAGAGAGAAAAGGAAAACTGTGGTAATGACTTCCTCATAGTTCCTCAGCAGTTCAATTAAACAATAAACAATACAAACAGAACCCACTTTCTGATGTCTCCCTCTCCTCCACAGGCTAGTCCATGAAGAGCAAATTACAGGCTGATTTAAACATCGAAATAAATAAGAATTTATTTTTCCATCAGGACCTGAGGCTGTACTAATTATAGGATTCACTCCACATCCAGGCCTTCTCAACACACTCAAGCGCTGAATCAGATCCAGGAGACTGTAATGATACTAAACCACAGGACACACAACCCATCCCCCACAGTGCCCTCTAACCCGCTCTTCACACACACACATACACACACTCACACACAGACATATCTCGGGAGGTACTCGGGAGCTGTCGGGCATCGGCCCCACCCATGGGTGCACTGTGACCGATGTTGCAGAAGCGATAAACTCCAACATGTTGTCGCTTCTGAAGGATTGAATACTGTCAGGGACCCGGGTGGCTGGCAACAATTCGGTGATGCGGGTTCAAACTCCTCAGCATTCCTTGTAAATTATCGAACATATCTCTTTAACGTCCAGCAGTTACACACACACATAATTCTCGAGGGATTCAGCATGTCTTGCAGCATACATGGAAGGGCAGTGTTGCAGTCCAAAGCCCTTCACCAAGACTGGAAAAGAAATGACAAGAAACCAGCACAGGAATGTTGGGAGTGGGGAAAGCGGGTCAAACTGAAACGCCAGTGATCGCGTCTTCAGCAGTAACTAGACTCTTGTTCAAATCCAGCTGACCTGCAGTTTACAAATCTAGTTTCTCCTCCGCGGATCAACAGAGTCCCCAATACTGGCCCTAGAAGCCAGAAGAGCGTCAGAGACATTGTAGATGTTCCAGAAAGCGGCTCGGGAAAGGGAAAGTCCAGTTTGGGTGTGTTAAAGTACACGTGGAACACTGCCTACCGTCTGGGTGGGAGAACCAGCTGATGGTTTGGGTCCTGGTACCTTCATTCGGGATCTCGGACCCGAAACGCAGACTGCGTCTCTCTCCACAGCTGCTGCCTGAACCAGCGTGTCCTTACAGTAATTTGTACCCATTCCAGGAAGAAATGACACTGGGACACAAAGCACTGACAGGAGATCAGAGACCAAAGTGTTAAACAGTGGCGCAGTTGCGGACTCCCATGTTCAATCTCGCTCTCCGCCCTCTCTCTCTCTCTCCTCTCTCTCTCTCTCTCATCTCTCTCTCTCTCTCTCTCTCTCTCTCTCTCTCTCTCTCTCTCTCTCTCGGCGTTTATAAAGGGTTAATAAGGTTGCTGTGGGCCTGATTTCTGCAGCTGCAATCGGCTCCATCCTTTGTTGGAAATGAAGTTGGTTCTGAGCAAACTGGCATTGTGTAACCAACACTTCCCGAGTTCAATTCAACGAACACTTAATTGTACCAAAAACAATGGGAAAAAAAATCACGACAGTCAACCTTTGACGTGCTTCATCCTGTTTTGTCAGATCAGAGACTTGTTTTGTACCTGCAGTGTCCAGAACATCTGATGTCGGATGCACAAATGGAGACAACAACGCAAGCGCTGGAGATGTTGGAAGTATCAGAAAGAAAAAGGAAATCCCGGAATACACTCAGGCTGTCGAGCAGCCTCCGTGGATAAGGAACGGTTAAGATTTCAAGTCGAAGATGCTCTGTCAGAACTGCTGCACGAGTCCCATCGGCCCCATTTCCCTCTCTCTCCGGTGAAGGTTCATTTAATACTTCACCTCCCAGTCCTGCATTGCAATGTCGACTTCTGTTTTCCCTTTCACAGATGCTTCCCGACCTGCTCACTGTCTCCATCAGATTCTGTTTCTGCCCCTTAATGTTATGTGACTTATACCCCGGGTAACTGGCTCCAAGATTAATTCCTTCAATATGTACAGCGGCTGTATTTTATTCACAAAGGGGTTGTTTCCTTAACTTCGTGAAATCAGGTTTGCACTGCTCGGGGATCTGTATTCTGAGAAACGCATCTACTTCTCAAAACGTCAGGAGTTTCACTCGACAATACGTCGTGACGTCAACTGAAGCTGCTACTGTGAAGAACGGCTGAGCGATCCTGTTGACAGGACTGGGCACAGTATGTCCCTCGGGTACCGAAGCAGATAAGCCGACATGGCTCTCCGTAATTTTAACCGAACAGTTCCGCCCGCTCTTTAGTTCTCCATGCTCTGGGAAACGCGAAATACTCTTCGCCGTAGGGTTAAATGAAGATATTAAATTTCCGGCAAATTGACTTCTAAATAAATTACTCCAGACCTTCCATGATATCTACAAATCTGCTGCATATTCACAGTATCTTTTTTTTATACCTCTCGTGACAGAAGTCTACAGAAGAGCACATCGTGAAAATTACAGAATTGCAAAAAAAAATTACTTGGATGTTTACGTTTAAGTGATCTTTACAGAAAGGCTGCTGTGTTTCCAAGTATAATTTCCACTTATTTAGCAACGTTGATAAATGACTCGATGGTGTAATCCTGTTCTGTCTGCTGGTCATTTGCTCCCTTGCGCCATCTATAGTCAGTATTGGGAACTGACTGGACAGAACAAGTTAATTTCAGACTTGAGACAGTATTTTGAAAACAGAACCCTGCAGCTGAATCCTGATGTTGTCTGGCCCATCTACAACAGAAATAGAGATTGTATGCTCTTTCTGTGATCGGTGATATTGAATGTAAACTAATGTAATGAGCAACCTGCGTACCTACAATTAACTTGCAGGTAGATCTCTGCGCTGTTGCCGTTGCAATGAATATTGACAGCACGTCTATAATTTCCTGTGCCATTTCTGTTCAGACGGGTTATGTTCAGACTAGGTTTTTTTTTCTGAAAACAGAGACATTAATGTTAGATGTCTTCTAATGATGTTCTTTCTGAATTGCGTCTTAGCGTTACAGGTGTATACAACTGTATCGTTGTTTTTCTGAGAGTGTACGAGTTGATGTTTACATTGACACGAGACACGGGCTCTGCCAATAGAACTGAAAGAGGAATGGAATCACTCCTTTCTACTGCAGTCCAATCACATCAGCTGGGCTCGGTAGACCCAATTTGTATCCTGTCCAACATATTAGCCTGAATGGCAAACGAATTGGAGTTTATAAAAAGGAGTTCCCGGATATAATTCTACGGAATCATGGAGAGGATACGTTTCATTTTGTCCGCCTCTTTTTTTTCACTGCCTACTTAATTTAGTTTGCATAAGATTGGTTCGTTCAGTATGTGCAGTGGCTGAATTTCATTCACAAAGGGATCGATTCCTTAACGGCGTGAAGTCACGTCGCCGCTGCACGAAGGTCTGAACTCTGAGAAAGAGATCTGCTTCTGAAAACTTCAAGAGCTTCATTTCACAGTCAGCGGTGATCCCAAATGAAGCTGCCGGTGTGAAGAGAAGCGATGGGAAATCCTGCTTACAAACATGGGCACAGAATGTCCCTCTGTGACAGAGGCAGATAAACCGGCACGGTTCTCCATTATTTTAAATGATGAGTTAAAATGTTTTGGCAAGCATGGGACGTTATTCGCTGTAGACTTATATGAACATCTGCTGAAATTTGACATAAATAAATCCCGGAACTTGACTTACAATTAAAAAGCCCTGAAGGACCTGTAGTATATCTGTTACTCTGTTCTACCTTCCCTATCCCTGATAAACAGTTTTTTCTTTAATATGACGAATAAAGTAGATAGAATCGAGCTGCAAAATAAAATTGCTCAGAAGTTGAAGTGGTGGTTGGAAGTTGAATATTGACAGAAACTTTCACTTGCCCTGCACTGTAATGTTTACAGAAAAGCCGCTGTGTTTCATGGTTACTTTGATCTCAATCTGCCAAGTATAATTTCTACGGTCAACGTTGTTTACCGACTCGGTGGGGTTGTCCTGGCCTGTCTGCACATAGGTTATCCCATTGCGCCATCTATTTTCAGCAGTGGGAACTGACTGGGCAGAACAAGATAATTTCAGGCTTGTAACGATATCTGTAACAGGTGGACCCTGAAGCTGAATCATATAGTTATCTGGTCCATCATCAAAGGAAATCGATATGGTATGCTGTTTCTGTAATCAGTAATACTGAAGGCAATTTGATGTAATGAGCCATCTGCAAACTTACAGTTAACATGCAGGTAGATCTCAGCTCTGTCACTACTGAACTCATTGTTTATCCTACATTTATATTTTCCTATGTCATTTCTGTGAACACGGGTTATGTTCAGATTAGAATTTTCTGAATACTGAGACCTCCTTTCATTATCCTGAATGGGTTTGTTATCATTTGTCCATGTTCATCTTTGAAGAATTCTCTTGTTCGTCACAAGTGACTTCAACTTTTTTTCGATGACCGAAGGCTCTGCTCCTGCACTGTCCTGCTCTATGTGTGATATTAAATTGTTTTCACCCGAGGGAGAGTCACGAGCAAAGTGACGTAATCATCAGATAAATGTTCGGCCTTTGAGAAACCAGTGGTCCATGCGCCAGTAATCAGCAGAGGATCAGAGGTGGAGAGGGTCAGTAACTTTAAATTTCTGGGTACGACTCTCTCCGAGAACCAGTCCTGGAGCCCCCGTATAAATATCATTGCGAGGAAAGCACGCCAACACTTTTAAACCCGCAGGAGCCTGCCGAGTTTCGACATCTCATCAAGTACCTCGGCAAACAGCTGCAGATATGTCGAGTGAAGTGTAATGATGGCCTGCAGTAAGATATCGTCTGGGAAGAAGAGGCACAACTGCACACTGTGATAACTGACGCCGGTGGCAATACAGTGACGGCCGTTCTTCCATTGGCAAAGTTGAAAGAGCAGCAGCACAGAAAGCAGGCAGCACAGTGTCACCACAAGGGGGCAGTGTCGGAATGCGGAGACGAGGTCAGAATGGGAGCAATGGTCACACGGTCCCTGAGCCGCTCAAACCTCGTCTCCTTCTGTCTCCAGTTTACGGATCAGTCGAGGCATTACAGGATATGCCGAGGAGACAGGTGCATAGGGTTGAGTGAGAACTGGGATCAGCCATGATTGAACGGCGGAGCAGACTCGATAGGGCTGAGTGGCCTAATTCTGCTCCTATGTCTGATAGTCTTATACTGCGAGTGTCTGACACAGTGAAGATTGACACAAGATACTTATTACATTCGGCCGCGATTTCTTTGCTCTATTACTAACTCATCAGCATCATCTT
Organism: Hemitrygon akajei; assembly: GCF_048418815.1. Taxonomy (NCBI): domain Eukaryota; kingdom Metazoa; phylum Chordata; class Chondrichthyes; order Myliobatiformes; family Dasyatidae; genus Hemitrygon; species Hemitrygon akajei. The sequence goes on along the minus strand of NW_027331961.1, from coordinate 126,738 downwards.
CCAGTGGTACAATATCAACTCTTGCCTCTCTTTCACTCTTTATATATCTGAACAACTTTTGATACCTGATATTTTTGGCTCACTTACCTTAATTTTTCATCATGTCTCTCGTGTGTGTGTGTTTTTGTTGTTGTTGTCTCCTGTTGGTTATGTAAAAGATTTCCAATCCTCTCACTTCCCACTGTTTTCTTGCTATATTACGTGACCCCGCTTTTGCTTTTATCAAAAACAGGAGAGAATCTGTGGATGCTGGAAATCCAAGCAACACATACACAAAATGCTGGAGTAAGCTAGGAGGCCAGGCAGCATATATGGGAAATAGTAAACAGTCGACGTTTCGGGCCGAGACACTTCATCAGGACTGGGAACAAAGAAGATGAGACGTCAGAGGAAGAAGTGTGGGGGTTGGAGGGGTGGAAGACGTGGTAGGTGATGGGTGAAACTGGGAGAGGGGGAGCAGTGAAGGAAAAATCTTCTTTGGATTTTATTTCCTTAACGATTCTCGAAGGATCATTGCCAATGCCTCCACATCACTTCAGCCACCTCTTTCAGATCTCTGGGGTGTACACCATCTGGTCCAGGTGACCTATTTACCTTCAGACCATCTCTGTTTCCCAAAGAACCTTCTCCCGTGTTACGTAACTTTACACATTCTGACCACTGACATCTGGGACTTCCATATTCCTGCCAGTGTCTTCGAGAGATAAGAGTGATGTACAAAACTTATTCAGTTCATCTCCCATCACCTTGCACCCCCACCCCATTACTACCTGTCCAGCATCATTTTTCAGTGGTCCGATATCCACTTCAGCCTCTCTTTTACAATGTATGTACCTGAAGAAAAATTTGGTATCCTCTTTAATATTGTGGGCTAGCTCATCTATGTATTCCATCTTTTCCTTCTTAATTATTTTAGTTGCATTCTGTTTGTTTTTAGAAGCTTCCAAAATTGTCTAACTTCCAAATAACTTTTGCTCTGTGCCCTTTCCTTGGTTTTTACGTTGTCTTTGGTTTCTCTTATCAGCCACGGTTTTGTCACCTTACCTTTAGAATACTATTTGCTCTTTGTGATGTGTATATACCCTGTACCTTCCGAATTGCTCCCAGAAATTCCAGCCATTGCTATTCTGTTTTCATCCCTGCCCGTGTTCTTTTCAAATCAATTTTGTCCAATTCTTCTCTCTTGCTCTCAAATTCTCAAATTACACATCTGACTTTAATGTCAGGGTAACATTAATGTCACCTTCTCTAATGTCAGGGTGAATTTGATCATATTAAGAACACTTCGCCCGAAGGGTTCCTTGAACTCGTGACCTAATTAATTCATTAATCATTCACCAAAATCTTGCTTTAAAATACAAACTCATAAATGCCCTCCATTACTTCATAAAGGCACCATAAATTCAAGCCTGATCCAGTTTTAGAGTCAAAATATTACAATTTATATGATAAACTCCAAGTAAATGGCAGGATACTTGGTAGTGTGGAGGAGCAGAGGGATCTGGGGGTACATGTCCACAGATCCCTGAAAGTTGCCTCACAGGCAGATAGGGTAGTTAAGAAAGCTTATGGGGTGTTAGCTTCCATAAGTCGAGGGATAGAGTTTAAGAGACGCGATGTAATGATGCAGCTCTATAAACTCTAGTTAGGCCACACGTGGAGTACTGTGTCCAGTTCTGGTCGCCTCACTATAGGAAGGATGTGGAAGCATTGGAAAGGGTACAGAGGAGATTTACCAGGATGCTGCCTGGTTTAGAGAGTATGGATTATGATCAGACATTAAGACATCAGACGGTCAATTATGGAAAACTCTGAACATCCTCTACATAGCACCATCCAGAGACAGAGAAGCAGTTTCAGCGACAGGTTACTATCGATGCAATGCTCCTCAGACAGGATGAAGAGGTCAATACTCCCCAATGCCATTAGGCTTTACAATTCAACCGCCAGGACTTAAGAACTTTTTAAAAGCTATTATTAATGCTTTTTGAGATAGTGATTTAGATGCATATCATATTTTTTACTGAGTTAAGTATTGTATGTAATTAGTTTTGCTACAACAAGTGTATGGGACATTGGAAAAAGTTGAATTTCCCCATGGGGATGAATAAAGTATCTATCTATCTATCTATCTATTAAGGGAGGTAGGGCTTTACTCTTTGGAGAGAAGGAGGATGAGAGGAGACATGGTAGAGGTGTACAAGATATTAAGAGGAATAGAGAGAGTGGACAGCCAGCACCTCTTCCCCAGGGCACCACTGCTCAGTACAAGAGGATATGGCTTTAAGGTAAGGGGAGGGAAGTTCAAGGGGGATATTAGAGGAAGGTTTTTCACTCAGAGAGTGGTTGGTGCGTGGAAAGCACTGCCTGAGTCAGTGGTGGAGGCAGATACACTAGTGAAATTTAAGAGACTACTAGACAGGTATATGGAGGAATTTAAGGTGGGAGGCTATATGGGAGGCAGGGTTTGAGGGTCAGCACAACACTGTGGGCCGAAAGGCCTGTAATGTGCTGTACTATTCTATATGTTTTATAATCAATACATTATTTCAGATAGGACAATCCATAATTACCATTCAGATATAATATTACAGGATAAACAAGCAGGAACAACTCCCCCAATAGATAAAACCATTCCAAACACACATACGTTCCTCAACCAGTGGAGCACCTCACCACAGGCATTGTTTGTGTCACCAGTCAGACAACCGAAATATTTTCTCTGTCAATCAGCTTCCAAATGTTGCTACTCTGTCATTCGTTGCCACGCCCCGCTGCTGATTCCCTTCTCCTCATCATACGTTCTTACCCCGACCATCGTCCAGAGCCCCAAACTCTGCCCTGCGCAGACCCGCCTCTGGATTCTGACCCGGCTCCGTTGAACATCCAACGGATGGTTTCCCATTCTGCTTTCAGTCTTTAGAGGACAGTGGTGTTTTCAACAACCCTTTAGAAGCAGGGAAAATGACCCATAATCTGGAAATGAGCCATGAATAAGGAAGGTAACTCCCAAATTCATTCTTCCTCAGCCCAGAGATTTCAGGGGCGAAGAACATCTCAGACAGAGCTGCAGTCAGCTCAATTTCTTCAGTCTGCAGAGAATTCAGGGAAACCTCTTCACCCACAGGATGGTGACGGTTTGGAACCCATCACCACAGGGAGAGCGAGAGGGGAACAACAGGGGAGGATTTAAAAGGACTGTCCTGGAACAGAATCACTGGCAGGGGCCAGCCGGCCTGAGTTGACCCTCTACTGTGCACTAGGTGTGTTAAAGATTCACTAAGTACCGGAGACAGAGATTAAAATAGAACTGATTTACTTGTCTCAGATCCAGAATATTAAACTCCAGTCCCATTAAAGGTGAATGTGCAGCAGAAGAAACTCCTCCTGTGCCCAGTGACCAGGGTGCAGACCTGGGTGTGGTGAGCAGCAGCAATAATTGCAGAGTTCAGCACCGACAGTCACTCTCGAAATTGCATTCAGCAACGGTGATGGACAAATATCCAGCATGCAGCTCATTGAAACTTTCTCCCCAGTGTGAACCCGGTGGTCTGTCACAAGTATAACAATGTTTAGGTTACGACTGGAGAAAACAGGGATTTGGAGTGCGGGTCTATCCAATGAGAGAAATGTTCCTTCTTGTGAGTCTGGAAGGGAGATTTTCATGGTTTTTTTGCTGGGGAGAGATGAGAAGACACGAATGGAGAGAGTGGGCTCTTTTTCTTTCTTTTTGTTGTCTTTACTAACCCTATAGTCAAAGTAAGAATTATAAATCTCAATTGTTTAATCACATGTTGTGTACTGTTTGTAATTTCAGGGTACTGATTTGTAACAGGGGACACATCACACAGCATCCACCCAAAAGAGATTTCTTAAGTTTGGCCGGGCTGGGGGGGGGGGGGGGGAATTAAGCTATATTAAGCTGCTAGCTGAAGTGAGAGTTACATACGCTTAGATTACTTAGTGAATCACTTCCCACATTCACCGCAGGTGAACGGCCACTCCCCAGTGTGAACTCGCTGGTGTGCCATTCGGTCAGATATGGCCTAGTGAATCCTTCCCCACAATTTCAGCAGATGACCAGCCTCTGCCCAATGTGAACTAACTGATGTGCCCACAGCTGGAAAGATCGTCTGAATCCCTTCTCACACACAGAACAAGTGAATAGCCTTGTCCCAGTGTGAACTTGCTGACGTACCTTTAGTTGAGATTAACGAGTGATTCCATTCCCAGTCTGAACAGGTGAATGTTACCTGTGTAAAATAACGGGCGTGCCAGTCGGTCAGATGATAGAGTGAATCCCTCCCCACAGTCTGAGCAGGAAGGATGATCGAGTGAATCCCTCCCCACAGTCTGAGCAGGAAGGATGATCGAGTGAATCCCTCCCCACAGTCTGAGCAGGAAGGATGATCGACTGAATCCTTCCCCACAGTCTGAGCAGGAAGGATGATCGACTGAATCCTTCCCCACAGTCTGAGCAGGAAGGATGATCGAGTGAATCCTTCCCCACAGTCTGAGCAGGAAGGATGATCGAGTGAATCCCTCCCCACAGTCTGAGCAGGAAGGATGATCGAGTGAATCCCTCCCCACAGTCTGAGCAGGAAGGATGATCGAGTGAGTCCCTCCCCACAGTCTCTAAGCAGGAAGGATGATCGAGTGAGTCCCTCCCCACAGTCTGAGTAGGAAGGATGATCAAGTGAATCCCTCCCCACAGTCTGAGCAGGAAGGATGATCCAGTGAATCCCTCCCCACAGTCTGAGCAGGAAGGATGATCGAGTGAATCCCTCCCCACAGTCTGAGCAGGAAGGATGATCGAGTGAATCCCTCCCCACAGTCTGAGCAGGAAGGATGATCGAGTGAGTCCCTCCCCACAGTCTGAGCAGGAAGGATGATCGAGTGAGTCCCTCCCCACATTCTGAGCAGGAAGGATGATCGAGTGAATCCCTCCCCACAGTCTGAGCAGGAAGGATGATCGAGTGAATCCCTCCCCACAGTCTGAGCAGGAAGGATGATCGAGTGAATCCCTCCCCACAGTCTGAGCAGGAAGGATGATCGAGTGAATCCCTCCCCACAGTCTGAGCAGGAATGATGATCGAGTGAGTCCCTCCCCACAGTCTGAGCAGGAAGGATGATCGAGTGAATCCCTCCCCACAGTCTGAGCAGGAAGGATGATCGAGTGAATCCTTCCCCACAGTCTGAGCAGGAAGGATGATCGAGTGAATCCCTCCCCACAGTCTGAGCAGGAAGGATGATCGAGTGAATCCCTCCCCACAGTCTGAGCAGGAAGGATGATCGACTGAATCCCTCCCCACAGTCTGAGCAGGAAGGATGATCGAGTGAATCCCTCCCCACAGTCTGAGCAGGAAGGATGATCGAGTGAATCCCTCCCCACAGTCTGAGCAGGAAGGATGATCGACTGAATCCCTCCCCACAGTCTGAGCAGGAAGGATGATCGAGTGAATCCCTCCCCACAGACTGAGCAGGAAGGATGATCGAGTGAATCCCTCCTCACAGTCTGAGCAGGAAGGATGATCGAGTGAATCCCTCCCCACAGACTGAGCAGGAAGGATGATCGAGTGAATCCCTCCTCACAGTCTGAGCAGGAAGGATGGTCGAGTGAATCCCTTGCTCCACTTCTTCAATATCTGGATGGAGACAGCAAAACTGGTGTGCTGTGTTCAAGATTCCCGTAGACAAATTCCTTGTCATTTTTAACTTGTAAAAAGATTTACAGAATCAATCAATGGGTGTCGGACAACATTTCAGATGAGATCACTTGAGTTGTCAAGGTGTGATCTGGCAACACACTGTTACAGTGAAGTTCAACCCAAGTTGGAGAGAGAAATCACCTTCTAAATGGGCACAGTGCTGGCACCTGGAATGACCCTCAAACTCTCTGATGCTCTTCCTGTCTCTATAAGAATGGGGCATTTCTGCCATCTCCAATCTGTGACTTGACTCAGTTTGACTCTCTCCATTGGTATTATTCCCTGTTCGCACTGAGCTGTATGGTTTCCTGTTCCCACAGTAACTGAAACACTCTCACACAAAAAGCCAGCAATGCATTCCATGCACCCACCATCCTCTGTGTAAAAAAAGTTACCCCTGACATCCCCTCAGTATCAATTTTCAAGCACCTTAAAACTCTGCTCTCTTGTGTTAGCCATTTCAGCCCTGGGAAAATAACCTCTGGCTATGCACACGATCAATGCCCCTCATCATCTTATACAACTAAAAAAGCTCTTAACATAAACAAGGACATTTTACACATTATACGTGATCGAGTTCATCTGCACTCTCACACAACCTATGTAGCAGGCCTGTAACGGGTAATGAAGGATTTTCTCACCAGAGCTTTTGTACATTGTCCATATGTGGTTTGCTTGCTAAACTACGCTTTAAAAAGTCAGATTTCCAAATATCACTCCACTTCTTCCCACTTGCAAATTCTCCAGTAACTTTTGCATCGCCACAATACACACAGGTAACAGCAGTTTCTATATTGGACATAAATATTTCCCCTGAACCCACCTGAGGAATTGAGGATATATAAAAAAATCATTTTGAACCTATGTAACCTCTGGCTAAAAGAATAATTGGGACTGAATAGGAATTTTGAACTGAAGTGAACTCCGTTTTCAGCATTTAGCTAAGACAGGCTCATAACCACTTCTCTGTGGCTTGCAGAGAGACACACTAAGAGCTGATGACATTATACATTGTACTCTCATTAGCTGATAACATTATACACTGTACTCTTGTTTGAGGAAGTGGAGGAGGACTCACTGATAAGGACAGGAATGAACTTCTGTTTGTAATTAAATCAGGGCCTTGCAAAGGGAATAACTGACAAGGACTGGACTGTACATCCATCTGTAATTAAAACCTTGATTTAGTGAACTCTGAATTCTAAGTAATTAAGTTTTGCACCAACAGACTTGGGTGTACCAGTTCAAACAACATATTGCAATTGTAATGTATGGGCTTACTATGTACAGGTATACGGCTGTAACCTGACTAAGTCAGTCCACTTGTCAGATGGTGGCAGTGCTTACGTGCCTTCCCTTTGACAACTGGGTCTCAAACTCCTGCAGGAGAATGCGCAATAAACTGTGGTGATGATAAGAAACTGGACTCCCGAGTTTTAATTGGATTCAACTTTTAACATTTGTCACCACGAACACGATCCAAATACAAGGAGTGCCAAGCAGACGGGCTGAGCAAGTGGCTGGACCACTCTGGGGACTGCGGAGACTGACCGGGTGCCCAGTAGGTATTTTACCTTTTGTCACTCTCCGTTAGTTCATTTGGAGGTACGGTCCCTCGCCCAAGGCTGATTGCTTAGCTTGACGGGATCAGGAAAGAATCTGTCGAGAGGCTCGTATAAGGCAAAATTTTGCTAAGTGGGCAGGAGGCGGTACCAGGTAAATTTTACTAAGTGGGCAGGAGGCTTACATGCCAGGTAATTTCATTAATTGAGCAGGAGGTGCCAGCCGGGTAAAGTTACCTGATCGATAATTGAGCAGGAGGCTTTGTGCCGGGTAAATAACAAAGAGAACATGGGTCAATTGCAGTCGATTGAGAGTTTTCCAGACAAGGAAAAAGATTTTCAAATGCTGAGTGCAGCGCTGAATAAGAAATTGGGGAACAAAATGTGGCCACGGACGGGGGAGGGTGCAGGAGCCTGGGATATTACATCATGAGAACAAGCAGTAAATTTGATATGGAAAAAGAACTGTGGAAAGAAGTGAAAATTGTTGAAAAGGGAATGGAAGGAAAAGCAGATATGAAGTGGAACAGTATATTATTAGCAAGTTGGAGGAATAATGCATGTGACAACAGGATAGAGGTATGTAATGCAAAGGTTGGGAGATGCTAAAAGTGAAGTGTGAATGGGTGGATGGATGCCGAAAATGAGAGCAGGAAGAACAACGTAAGCAAACCAAGGCCGGCCCAGATAGGAGAGAAGGGCAGGAACGTCAGACAGACATACTTTATTGACCCCGGGGGAAATTGGGTTTCGTTACAGACTGATAGGGAAACAAGGGATAAACAAGGGTCATACCGACCCTGTTTGAGGACAGTGACTGTGATGAGGAGTGGGCACCCACCGTACCTCTCCTACCTTACCAGGGGCCAAGTTCACCCAGTGATCCCAAACCCCAACGGTGGCCGCTCGGGTAAAACAGCGGGACGGGTGGGGGGGGGTGTCACTTTACCATGTGATCCTGAAAGGGAATACAGAGGTTTATTCCGAGACAGGGAGGGAAGAATCCAATAAAACCCCAGTTAATGGCTCCACAAAGACAATTCCCACCTGAATGCTGCCCAATCCACAAGCAGGAGGAGGGACAGCCCTCAGTGATCCCTGTGTATGCACCCCGGAAGCCTCAAGAAACGATAATGATCATGAATCAGGCCCCAGATAGAAAAGGAAACCCAGCAGTGTGTCCGCAATACAAAAATGTTTAACGCAACTCCACAAGATTTATTCAGTCTCTGCTGCATGATTCTCTCAGCTGCTGAGGGGAGGAAATGGAAGGCAGATTTGAGATACCAAACCTATCAGGAGTTACAGGCGGGAAAACATAATGAGAATGAACAGACAGACCAGATTATTCAAGCCTTGGAAAGGGCTCTCCAGCAACCTGTAAACATCACTAAAGTACCTGAATGTAAACCTAAGCCTGGGGAATTGGGACCAGACTATTGGGAGTGATTTGTGGCCTGCTATGGCACTTTCGCAGGAGACCAAGCCTTTAATAATGGGAATCTGTCCCCCCAGTTTAATGCCCTACTGTTCTATCGCTTACCAATATAGATAGCCAACATGATTAAAAATAATATGGATTGGCCTGACAATGACCGAAATGGAATACGTTGAGCTTTGACATATCATTGCGATCCGACTTTCGAATCCCGATCGACCCTGAAGGGAACTAATATTAAAGGAGAATATGTTCAGTGGAAAGAAGGATGCGAGCGGGCTATATCTGGGGATCAGAAATGGGAACAGAAGAACAGAAAGCTGCCACGGGACAGGTGGGGAAAACAACCCGTTTAGAAATGGACAAGGGATTTCCACCCCTCAGGAAGAGCCCAATGTAATATTGCAAGTTGCTGGAATTCCAATTCCGTTTATGATTGATATGGGGGCAACCACAACCACTCTCGATCAGGAAACAGTATCAGAAAAGGGATTCCAGCTATCAGACGCTACAATCACTGTGTCTGGCTTTGAAGGCATAGGATGTACGTATTCACATAACCAGCCACTGCAGGTGGAATTCCAGGGGAACCAGTGTGAGGTTTCATTCACAGTCACCAGCAGTCGGGGGTGTAATCTAGCAGGGAGAGACTTGCTCTGTCTGTTGGAAGTCGAGATCCTCTGCAGAGACAATGGTATCACCCTGCAACTAGCGAACAACCGACAGCTTCCCCAATTTCTGACCCCCCCACCAGTGGTGGGCACTTAATCCGGACTCCACTGAGTTTGAACCCCTTCTGCCAGCGGCCGACTCTCATGTGACTCTGTACTTTGACCCTACGGGGTGCTCAACTGAGGAAAGCCATTATTTATGCAGCCCTCGAGGGACAGAAGTTCCCATTCACGGTGATTGGACAGGTTAAAGGAAGAGAGGGCAGTTCATTACTGTCTGAAGTTCTGGATTCCCTTTGGCGACAGACAGGACTGGTGGCTGCCCATACCAGCATCAGGGTTTGCCCTGGGTTCCCTGCCTACACCCTGACAAAACAAGCCTCCAGCACGAAAGGAGACTGGCAAGATATCCTGTGGGCCAACTCCGATACTGGAAGGAGTCGGAAGTGAAGACGGGACATCTAGTAAAACTCTCTTTTAATGTTGACAAAACCCAAGATGTTGCACCACATCTCTGGGCAATTTCAGGCCATGAAGTCGGCCGCACCAACTGCCCCCTGTCTGGATCACAGTGAAAGAAGGACAGACTCTACCATCCATTCTGCAATACCCCCTCAAGCCTGAGGCAACTTTTTACGAGGATGAAAGCTCTTTTGTGGATCCAGCAGGAAAACGATATTCTGACTATGCGATAGTGACGGACAGTGAAGTAATTGAGCAAGCCTCTTTTGAAGCAGCTGTCTCCGCCCAGAAGGCTGAGCTGTTTGCTCTGACTCGTGTCCGTATCCCAGCAACAGACAGAAATGGGAACGTTCACACAGACTCCCGTTATGCGTTTGGAATGGTCCATGACTACGGGGCTCTCTGGGAACACGGGGATTCCTGACTTCCTCTGGCCACCCCATTAGTAATGCCACCTTTGTAAACAACTTACTCACCGCTCTACAGCGACCTCGAGTTTCGGCTATTATTAAGTGTGCAGCCCACGTCCGCATGTCTAACCTGGTCACTACAGGCAATGCTTTAGCAGATGAGACAGCGAAAAGTGCGGCACAATCCTCGGTAGTTGTAGTCCGCTCGGGTTCCCGTCAAGCAATCCTCCATGATTCAAGCAGGACGGGTTTGCCAGACATGCGGGAGGTACGTACTTTTCAGGGGGACGTCTCTGAGGATGAGCGCAAACTGTGGTCCCAGATGGGATGCCAGAAAGACCCCGACCTAGGTTTTTGGATCACCCAGTGGGACAGGTTTGTGTTCCTACACAGTTTTTACTAACATTGGTCAATTATGTACATAACTGTACACACTTGGAAAAGGAGGGAATGGTTGGTAACCTGTACCCTGCACACCGGGTACGACTCCCTTGACAGGTGAAACTTTTTCGTGTCTACAAGTTGATTTCATTGAATTGCCTCGAGTACGTTGCTATAGATACTGCTTAGTTATTATGGACGTGTTTAGTAGATGGGTTGAAGCTTTTCCAACTACCATTAATACTGCTGACTGTTGTGAAGGTATTATTACGGGAAATAATTCCCAGGTACGGCCTGCCAGAGATGCTGAGCTCTGACAATGGCCCACACTTTGTGGTGAAAGCAAACGAAGGGGTACGTAACGAACTAGCTATCAAGTAACAATTCCACTGTGTACACCACTCACGGGCCACCGGTATAATGGAAAGACCCAATGGCACTCTGGAGAGTAAACTGGCCAGACTAACAGCAGAGACTGTACTCACTTGGTTGAAGGTCCGACCATTAGCCCGATTCCACATGAGGGTTACCCCACAGGGGAAAACAGGGTTGTCACCAGCTGAAATCATTTCTGGACGCCCCATGAGGACACCCTGGGAACAAAGTCTCAGGATTAAAAGCTAAATGAATAAGAATAAGGAACCTTGGTTCTCGAGGGAACTCTGATAAAGAAAAAGAGAGATGTATGACATGTATAAGAAACAGGGAGCAAATAAGGTACTAGAGGAGTATAAAAAGAGTAAGAAAATACTTAAGAAAGAAATCAGGAGGGCTAAAAGAAGACATGAGGTTGCTTTGGCAGTCAGGGTGAAGGATAATCCAAAGAGCTACATCAGGTATGTTAAGAGCAAAAGGATAGTAAGGGATAAAAATTGGTCCTCTTGAAGATCAGAGTGGTCGGCTATGTATGGAACCGAAAGAAATGGGGGAGATCTTAAATGTTTTTTTTTGCGTCTGTATTTACTAAGGAAACTGGCATGGAGTCAATGGAAATAAGGCAAACAAGTATTGAGGTCATGGAACCTATACAGATAGAAGAGGAGGAGGTGCTTGCTATCTTGAGGCGAGTAGATAAATATCCAGGACCTGACAGGGTATTCCCTCAGACCTTGAAGGAGACTAGTGTTGAAATTGCAGGGGCCCTGGCAAATATATTTAAATGTCGTTATCTACGGGTGAGGTGCCAGAGATTTGGAGGATAGCTCATGTTGTTCCGTTGTTTAAAGCAGGCTCCAAAAGTAATTCTCGAAATTATAGGCTGGTAAGTTTGATGTCGGTAGTGGGTAAAATATTGGAGGAGTACTAAGAGACAGGATCGACAATTATTTAGATAGACAGGGTCTTATTAGGGAGAGTCAACATGGCTTTGTGTGTGGTAGGTCATGTTTAACAAATATATTAGAGAGTTTTGAGGAGGTTACAAGGAAAGTGGATGAAAGCAAGGCAGTGGATGTTGTCTACATGGACTTCAGTAAGGCCTTTGACAAAGTCCCGCATGGGAGGTTAGTTAGGAAGATTCAGTCGCTAGGTATAGATGGTAAGGTAGTAAATTGGATTAGACATTGGCTCAATGGGAGAAGCCAGAGATTGGTAGTGGAGGATTGTTTCTCTGAGTGGAGGCCTGTGACTAGTGGTGTGCCACGGGGATCAGTGCTGGGTCCATTGTTATTTGTCATCTATATCAATGATCTGGATAATAATTTGGTAAATTGGATCAGCAAATTTGCTGATGATACAAAGATCGGAGGTATAGTGGACAGTGAGGAAGTTTTTCAAAGCTTGCAAAGGGATCTGGACCAACTAGAAAAATGGGCTGAAAAATGGCAAATGGAGTTTAATACAGACAAGTGTGAGGCATTGCACTTCAGAAGGAAAAACCAATGTAGAACAGATAAGGTAAATGGTGGGGCACTGAGGAGTGCAGTAGAAGAGGGATCTAGGAATACTGATACAAAATTCCCTAAAAGTGGCATCACGGGTAGATAGGGTAGTAAAGAGAGCTTTTGGTACATTGGCCTTTCTGAATCAAAGTATTGAGTATAAGAATTGGAATGTTATGGTGAGGTTGTATAAGACATTGGTGAGGCTGAATTTGGAGTATCATGTGCAGCTCTGGTCACCGAATTACAGGAAGGATATTAATAAGGTTGAAAGAGTGCAGAGAAGTTTTACGAGGATGTTGCCGGGACTTGAGAAACTGAGTTACAGAGAAAGGTTGAATAGTTTAGGACTTTATTCCTTGGAGCGTAGAAGAATGAGCGGAGACTTCATAGAGGTATATAAAATTATGATGGGTTTAGATAGAGTGAATGCAAGCAGGCTTTATCCAGTGAGGCTAGGGGAGAAAAAACCAGAGGACACGGGTTAAGGGTGAAGGGCAAAAAGTTTAAAGGGAACATTGGGGGGGGGGCTTCTTCACAACTGGTTCTGACAGAGGCATAACTGGTTCTTCTGGGCACATTCTGTCTCACTCCCAACTATTTCCTACCTTCCTTTGTGCAGGTACGTAATGTCTAAAGGACCAGTGTTTGAGTAAACGAGACTCACCAAACTTTCTGCTGACTGAATCAATGGAAACCCTGAGTCAGATGGGTTCTCTCTAGTTGGTGCTCTCAGTCCTCGGGCTGGTTCACTTGTTGCTGTTCCCTCGTCTTCAGTCGTGGTTTTTCTTCCAATGAATCTCTCACTGCAGGTCTAACTTTAACATGAAAGATAATGAAGCACATTAACATTACAAAGGAGGACCAAACATTTCTGCTTAATGTTACTAGGAACAAAACTCACTGAAATTTAAACGTTGAAGGCAAATATAATGATCTCAGTGAACAATCTTTTATTGTCCCTCATATGTCACAAAACGATATGGGATCAGAAGGAGCCATCATTCAGTCATGGTAAGACATAAGACAAAGGAACAGAATTAGATGATTCGATCCATCTGGTCTGCCACACCACTCAACCAGGGCTGATTTTTATTCCAACACCATATTCCTGCCTTCCTCCTGTAACCCTGAAGCTCCTTAGCAATCATGAATATATTAATCTCTGTCATAAATATACCCAAATGGCAGCCTCAATCAGACTCCGTGGCAACAAATTCCATAGATCAGACATATTTTGGCAAAAAAAAATTTCTCAACTGAATTTTAACAGGAAGCATCTTTATTCTGAGACTGTGCTGTCAGATCACAGACTCTGTCAAATGGAAACATCCTCTCCATGTCCACTGTATCCAGGCTTTTCAGCATTCGGTAAGTTTACTTAACCATACATCCCTCCACCACCCCCACAGTCCCGCTGAACTCCATCGAGCACAGGTCCAGAACCATCAAATGCTCCTCATACATTAACGCCGATCATTCCTGAGATTATTCATGTAAACTTTGCCAGATATACTTTGACCCTCACCAAAATTTTTATCAACACAACATAGAAAGTTTCCCATCCGGACACTTCACGCTTTGCATGGTAACTACTCTGCCTGTGACTGCGAGGAACTGCAGAGACCTTTGGATCCAGATCAGCACATCACAGAAACCATTCTCCCCCCTAGACTTCCCAGTCCCTCGGTAAAGCAGGCAGTGAAATCAAAGATCCCCACAACCTGGGACGTTCTCCTTTCTCACCCACCCCAGTCCGGGAGAAGACACAACAGCCATAACGCTCCAGGACAAATGTGAGGAGCCTCAGGAAATGAGGTGAGTTGGGGGAAGTTAACGGGACTCAGTGGCCAACATCAGATTTCCCAACACAACATGGAGGATGCATGACCACCAGTCTGGAGATTGTGAACATGCACAAAGAGATCGTTACATCTGCGGTTAAATGGGAGGGACAAATGGGATCACGTGACCAGTGGGGTCTAACACCCCAGGCATAGTCTCCAGCTTTCCAGCACTCTGTGGAAATAAACAAACTTGCCCCTCACATCTCCTCTCACCTTAAATGTGTCAGACATTTCAACCCCCAGGTAAAACATAACGTCTGTCCACTCTACCTATTCCTCTCGTAATCTTGTAAACGTCCGTCCAGTCTCACCCCGGCCTGCGCCGCTCTGGAGAAAACAACACAAGTTTGTCCAGCCTCTCGTTATAGCTCATGCCCTCTAATCCAGGCAGGGTCCTGGTAAACCTCTTCTGCGCCCTCTCCAAAGCCCCGACATCCCTCCGAGAATGGGGGCGACCAAAACTGTATGAAAAACTCCAGATGAGGGCTAACAAGTTTTACAAAGCTGCAACACAACTTCATGACTTTTGAACTAATTCAACTAATAAAGACAACCACGCCATTTGCCTTCTTAACCACCCGATCAATCTGTGCAGTCTCTTTCAGGGAGCGATGAACTTGGAGTCTAAGATCCCTCTGATCATCGACACTGTTCAGGGTTTTGCATTTAACACTGTACTGTCTCATACATTCAGGGCTGCAGTGCTACCAGAGCTCACCGGAGAGCCGCTCCGACACCTCTGTAAAAAAGTCAAAATAAACAAGCACGGAATTTAACAGCAGCCGCATATTAAATAGAGGGAATTTTACCGAAGCGGGGGTTGGGAAGAGGGGGTGTTGGCTGGTGGGGAAAAATACCACTAATAACATTAGGATATTTGATCGTTTTTGGTGAAATCCTGGAGCTGTGACTGTTTTTTATTTAGGTATTTGTGAAATTCCTTCTCGCTTGACCCGTTGTCCTAGGAAGCTGGGAAATACCTGCACAGAAGTGCAAGCATTTTTCCGCTCTTTCCAATGGGTACCATTGGATACCAGGAAGGAGCTATATTAAGCAAGGAATGAACATAGAAACCCAAGTTTAAAAGTCGAAAACAATGAAAGAAAAATTCACTGCTCGCTCATCTTCTTCCTGATTTTGATCGAATACACAAGCTAATCATCCAAAATCCTCTTCTACACCTGGATAAATTTAGTTTTGTTTTACAAGCTAAATGGAAAAAAAAGCATTTCTGGGCTATAAGCTAGTTTTACGTCATTTCAACTATCATTAATAGCGAATCAACCCCTTGGCCTCGCTCCACCAATTGTAGCTGATGGGAAAGAGGCTCTTTTTCTCTTTGTGTTGATAGGAAAAAGAGTAATTTAGTGAGGCAATGAACGAGATGACATGCATTTCCAAAACTCCCAAATGGTTGCTGTCCCCCCCTGTTAACATTTGTCACTACGATATTTTCTATTTGTATAAATGCGATAATAATTCATGTAAAGATTCAAGCTTCTTTAACTTTTTATATATTTAAAGACTAAACAGAATCTGTAAAGATCGAACCACGTAACACCCGACGTGTGAGAATATTGTGAGTATCGACACTCACAGGTACACTTCCCGTCCAACCATTTCTGTGAAACGGTACGAGGCAGAGTTGCCAACCTACCACTTTTGAGACTAATATTCAGCAATATTCCTGGCTTTAGCAATAGTTCGTCAGATGTTCTTTTTTCATATTTGATTACTTGGTTCCAATTTAGGTGGCTAAAAGTGTAAAAAAAATGAATTGCTTTATTTCTGTTATTCTTATACCTCTGAGGAACACTGCTAAGCGCTGCGGGCCCTGCCGTCTGCTCCGACTCAGTCGTATTAGTAAGGCTACATCTGTGCTGGTCCGTGGATTACTCGCTAATCCTAAAGTAAATTTTTCTCACTAACAACCCTTTGGCTTCTAAGCAAACAAAGTTATTTTACTTGCTTGATAATTATATTTTATGATAATCAGTTAAGTGCAACCGTGCAATACTTTGTCATATTATTAAATTAAGTATTATATGTTTAATTGTACCAGTTATACACTGAAATGTAGTGAGAGGCTGTAATCTTGTTAATGTCTTAGCTATCACTATATTTCTGTGGAGCTCTGGAATTCACATATTTCTTTCATCTTGGTTTACTGCTTGACATTATAAGAAGCCCTATATATGTCACACCCAATTTGTGTACCTGCTCATTACACGAATGGGGCAAGGAAGTTGCCCAGTACATGAAATGAACAGGTAGACAAATTGGGTGTCACACACGAAAGGTGATTGATAACTTCGTGGCCTAAGGTGGAACGAGTCAATTTTACAAAACCGAGCAATTTTCAATTAACTGAAACAGAAATACCGCAAAAGTTATTAATTTCAAACTGTGAGAGCTGAAGCCATAAATTAAAATGTGCGTTTCTGAAAGAGGTTGGGGGGGTCGGTGCAGTAAACAAATGTGATTTAATTATGTCTGATAAGCAGGAATGCAGAAGCCCTGACGAGATTAATTGCTTGTGGAATCATTGAAGTCCTGAGATATGGACTATTGTTTTACAGAAATGTGTAAAAAAACAACTCCAAATATGGAACGGGATAAGACTATGTTCCTCCCGAGTCAGGGAGGGGAGGAGTAAGGAAGAAGGATAAAACCTGTTGCCCTGTAAGGTTCGGGGTTCCCTTCTCTGAGGGAGCCCAGCTCTGCAGAACTGTTAATAAACTTTGTTTCCTTGAATTTGTCTTGAAGCCATTATTCGGGAGCGTGGCTCGTTTCTGACAAAACTTTATGCATAATCACTCAAAGAGTTGAACCACGTGCAGGTACCGAGAGTTGTATAACTTTAAGCCTTCTAACTTAGGCCGCGAACTTATCAACCACCACCACCCCCCACCCCGTACAGCTCCGGCACCTAAAAAATTGCCACTGCACCCCTGCTCCAGCCGTCCGGCAGAGCTCGGGCCCGGCCCTTTCCCAATGATGCAACCGACCCACATTTACACAATTTCGGGATCAGCCCCGACTCACATCCGCTCGAATCGGAGAACCGCCAAAGCTGCAGAGAGCACTGCGCATGCGTATAGCAGACGTTTCTCCGCAGCGCCACCCGTGGACGGAGGCCCGCACAGCGCCACCTGTGGCCGGAGGTCCATGCAGCGCCACCAGTCTCTGGAGGTCCATGCAGCGCCACCCGTGGCCGGAGGCCCGCACAGCGCCACCTGTGGCCGGAGGTCCATGCAGCGCCACCAGTCTCTGGAGGTCCATGCAGCGCCACTAGTGGCTGGAGGCGGGAGGGACAACGGAGAGGTAAATCACAAACACCACAAAGTCTGCAGATGCTGGAAATTCAGAGCAAAACAAACAAAATGCTGGCGGATCTCAGCAGGCCGGGCAGCATCTATCGAAAAGAGTTTCAGTTGAACCCTTCTTCAGGACTGAGATGGGATGGGAGAAATATCTGAATAAAATCGGGGCGGGTGAGGAAATGTCTCGCTGGAAGGTGATAAGTGAAGCCAGGTTGGTGGGAAAGCTCAAGAGCAGAAGAAAATAGAGTCTAATAGGAGAGGGGAGTGGAGAATAGGAGAAAGATATGGAGCAGTGGACCCAGAGAGAAGTGATACGCAGGTGAGAGGACGTGAAAAGTCAGAGAGGAAGAGAGGGAGTGGGAGGGAGGGGTGTGAGGGAAATTTGTTCACCGGAAGGAGAAATCGATATTCATGCCATCAGGTTGTGGGGGTGGGGGTACATACACGGAATATGAGGTGCTGATCCTGGACCCTGAAGGTAGCCTCATCTTGGCACAAGAGGAGGCGATGGGTTGACACGTCGGAACGAGAATGGGAATCGGAATGAAAATGTTTGGACACCGGGAACTCCCGCTCGGAGCGGATAGTTCAAAGTTTAATTTATTATAAAGCAGGTATCCATAAACAACTCTGAGTTTTTTTTGTTCTTCTCCGGAGAACCACGAAACAAAGAAAGAGCATGAAAGTCGCTCAGGGAGAAAAATCAAACTCCCACCCCACCCCTCGCATAAAACAGAACGTCATCCTGATCATCAACCCCCAAACCCACGCCTCCAGACAAAAGGGAACTATAATATTGATGCCACTCGCAAAAAAAACAACCCTACCCCGCATAACTGCGGAGGAGCCTGTGTCACCAGGCGGCCGCATCGGGAACAGCGGCCACAACAGGCGACCCCGGAAGATTCACAGGTGAAGTGTCGCCTCACCTGGAAGGATGTTTGGACAACGGAGAGAGTTCGGCCGTCCGGCCCTTTCACTGTGACACCCCGAACTCCACATCAAATCCGTCCAAACGAATCTGGGTGAACTTTAATGACCAATAAATATAATGCCTCTCAGCGATCAGCTGTCTGAGTGATCCCCTGACTCTGAGAGGAAGGGGTATCTATGGTCCACACTGTCAGGGTGTTGAGTTTACCAGGAGACAAAGACTGCAGGGACGAGAGGTTTTCTGTTGACTAATACACTGTGTGTGGACCCCGCTGGCAATTCTGGTGTTGTGACCCGAATCGAGACAAACACCACGCTGCCCACTCCACCAACAACACGGCACAGCCGGACACATAACAGGGGACTTTACATCCCACAACACTGGATTCAGTGATGAAACCCGTCATTAATGTTGTTGTCCCACTGAAAGGTCCATTAAATGCCAGCGCTCTCCCACAGGTGACGTCACACAGCTCCTCCCCCCACGCGCCTGACGTCACACACGGGCTCCCGACACCGGGATCTGCCCTCACGTGCGCGGCGTCTTACGTCACCCACGCGCTGCTGCGCTCGAGCTTTATCGGTTGAACGGCTGGGCTAATAATCACGTGACCAGCCCCTCCCGCACCGCGGTCGACAGAGGATTCAGGAGCTGCGCTACTCCCATTGGTGCGAGGCGATGTCAATCACCGGTTACAACCAGTCGCGGAGGCGGACAGGCCGAGTGGGCGTTACCCCCGCTGAGTCCGTCTCCCGCTCGGAGAAAAGCTCAAAGTAAATGTCCGCTTTCTGATTTATTTCCATTTCCCTCCGAGGGAAGTTGGGGCGTTTGTGAAGCGTCTCCCGCGGCCGGAGTCCGATGTGTCGCCGGGAGGTAGGAGGAGACCGCTCGGCCCGTCGGTGTGATGCCGGCTCCCCGGGGAGGGGGTATTTCATTGAGAGGGTGAAGATGGTGAGAGAGGGGGCGGACAGGATGTTTGTCCCGGGGGGGACAGGAGGGGCTCATCTGTGGAAATGTCTGAGCCCACGGTGGTGTCGAGCGGAGGGATTCACCACATTGGGGGGCAAACACCGGCAGACTGTTGCCCTGCAAGCGGGGCAGAGTGACAATTATTTGTGTTTTGTTGGGATTGTACCTGGAATATGGTGTAAAATCCCGATCCCCACACTAACACGGGTTATACAGACCAAAGGACAAACTGCCGGAGTGTCCGGGCAGAGTGACAATTATTTGTGTTTTGTTGAGATTGTACCTGGAATATGGTGTAAAATCCCGATCCCCACACTAACACGGGTTATACAGACCAAAGGACAAACTGCCGGAGGGTCGGGCAGAGTGACAATTATTTGTGTTTTGTTGGGATTGTACCTGGAATATGGTGTAAAATCCCGATCCCCACACTAACACGGGTTATACAGACCAAAGGACAAACTGCCGGAGGGTCGGGGCAGAGTGACAATTATTTGTGTTTTGTTGTGATTGTACCTGGAATATGGTGTAAAATCCCGATCCCCACACTAACACGGGTTATACAGACCAAAGGACAAACTGCCGGAGGGTCGGGGCAGAGTGACAATTATTTGTGCTTTGTTGGGATTGTACCTGGAATATGGTGTAAAATCCCGATCCCCACACTAACACGGGTTATACAGACCAAAGGACAAACTGCCGGAGGGTCCGGGCAGAGTGACAATTATTTGTGCTTTGTTGGGATTATACCTGGAATATGGTGTAAAATCCCGATCCCCACACTAACACGGGTTATACAGACCAAAGGACAAACTGCCGGAGGGTCGGGCAGAGTGACAATTATTTGTGTTTTGTTGAGATTGTACCTGGAATATGGTGTAAAATCCCGATCCCCACACTAACACGGGTTATACAGACCAAAGGACAAACTGCCGGAGGGTCGGGGCAGGGTGACAATTATTTGTGTTTTGTTGAGATTGTACCTGGAATATGGTGTAAAATCCCGATCCCCACACTAACACGGGTTATACAGACCAAAGGACAAACTGCCGGAGGGTCGGGGCAGGGTGACAATTATTTGTGTTTTGTTGAGATTGTACCTGGAATATGGTGTAAAATCCCGATCCCCACACTAACACGGGTTATACAGACCAAAGGACAATCTGCCGATGGTCGGGGCAGGGTGACAATTATTTGTGTTTTGTTGGGATTGTACCTGGAATATGGTGTAAAATCCCGATCCCCACACTAACACGGGTTACACAGACCAAAGGTCAAACTGCCGGAGGGTCCGGGCAGAGTGACAATTCTTTGTGTTTTGTTGGGATTGTACCTGGAATATGGTGTAAAATCCCGGTCCACACACTAACACGGGTTATACAGACCAAAGGACAAACTGCCGGAGGGTCGGGGCAGAGAGACAATTATTTGTGTTTTGTTGTGATTGTACCTGGAATATGGTGTAAAATCCCGATCCCCACACTAACACGGGTTACACAGACCAAAGGACAAACTGCCGGAGGGTCCGGGCAGAGTGACAATTATTTGTGTTTTGTTGGGTTTGGTCCTGGAATATGGTGTAAAATCCCGGTCCACACACTAACACGGGTTACACAGACCAAAGGACAAACTGCCGGAGGGTCGGGGCAGAGTGACAATTACTTGTGTTTTGTTGTGATTGTACCTGGAATATGGTGTAGAATCCCGATCCCCACACTAACACGGGTTATACAGACCAAAGGACAAACTGCCGGAGGGTCCGGGCAGAGTGACAATTATTTGTGTTTTGTTGGGATTGTACCTGGAATATGGTGTAAAATCCCGATCCCCACACTAACACGGGTTATACAGACCAAAGGACAAACTGCCGGAGGGTCGGGGCAGAGTGACAATTATTTGTGTTTTGTTGGGATTGTACCTGGAATATGGTGTAAAATCCCGATCCCCACACTAACACGGGTTATACAGACCAAAGGACAAACTGCCGGAGGGTCGGGGCAGAGTGACAATTATTTGTGCTTTGTTGTGATTGTACCTGGAATATGGTGTAAAATCCCGATCCCCACACTAACACGGGTTATACAGACCAAAGGACAAACTGCCGGAGGGTCGGGGCAGAGTGACAATTATTTGTGTTTTGTTGGGATTGTACCTGGAATATGGTGTAAAATCCCGATCCTCACACTAACACGGGTTATACAGACCAAAGGACAAACTGCAGGAGGGTCGGGGCCGTGTGACAATTATTTGTGTTTTGTTGGGATTGTACCTGGAATATGGTGTAAAATCCCGATCCCCACACTAACCCGGGTTATACAGACCAAAGGACAAACTGCCGGAGGGTCGGGCAGAGTGACAATTATTTGTGTTTTGTTGAGAATGTACCTGGAATAGGTGTAAAATCCCGATCCCCACACTAACACGGGTTATACAGACCAAAGGACAAACTGCCGGAGGGTCGGGGCAGAGTGACAATTATTTGTGCTTTGTTGGGATTGTACCTGGAATATGGTGTAAAATCCCGATCCCCACACTAACACGGGTTATACAGACCAAAGGACAAACTGCCGGAGGGTCGGGGCAGAGTGACAATTATTTGTGTTTTGTTGAGATTGTACCTGGAATATGGTGTAAAATCCCGATCCCCACACTAACACGGGTTATACAGACCAAAGGACAAACTGCCGGAGGTTCGGGGTAGAGTGACAATTATTTGTGTTTTGTTGGGATTATACCTGGAATATGGTGTAAAATCCTGATCCCCACACTAACACGGGTTATACAGACCAAAGGACAAACTGCCGGAGGGTCGGGGCAGGGTGACAATTATTTGTGTTTTGTTGGGATTGTACCTGGAATATGGTGTAAAATCCCGATCCCCACACTAACACGGGTTATACAGACCAAAGGACAAACTGCCGATGGTAGGGGCAGAGTGGCAATTATTTGTGTTTTGTTGGGATTGTACCTGGAATATGGTGTAAAATCCCGATCCCCACACTAACACGGGTTATACAGACCAAAGGACAAACTGCCGGAGGGTCGGGGCAGAGTGACAATTATTTGTGTTTTGTTGGGATTGTACCTGGAATATGGTGTAAAATCCCGATCCCCACACTAACACGGGTTACACAGACCAAAGGACAAACTGCCGGAGTGTCCGGGCAGAGTGACAATTATTTGTGTTTTGTTGGGATTGTACCTGGAATATGGTGTAAAATCCCGATCCCCACACTAACACGGGTTATACAGACCAAAGGACAAACTGCCGGAGGGTCGGGGCAGGGTGACAATTATTTGTGTTTTGTTGGGATTGTACCTGGAATATGGTGTAAAATCCCGATCCCCACACTAACACGGGTTATACAGACCAAAGAACAAACTGCCGGAGGGTCGGGGCAGAGTGACAATTAGTTGTGCTTTGTTGTGATTGTACCTGGAATATGGTGTAAAATCCCGATCCCCACACTAACACGGGTTACACAGACCAAAGGACAAACTGCCGGAGGGTCGGGCAGAGTGACAATTATTTGTGTTTTGTTAGGATTGTACCTGGAATATGGTGTAAAATCCCGATCCTCACACTAACACGGGTTATACAGACCAGAGCACAAACTGCCGGAGGGTCGGGCAGAGCGACAATTATTTGTGTTTTGTTGTGATTGTACCTGGAATATGGTTTAAAATCCCGATCCCCACATAAACACGGGTTATACAGACCAAAGGACAAACTGCCGGAGGGTCCGGGCAGAGTGACAATTATTTGTGTTTTGTTGTGATTGTACCTGGAATATGGTGTAAAATCCCGATCCCCACACTAACACGGGTTATACTGACCAAAGGACAAACTGCCGGAGGGTCGGGGCAGAGTGACAATTATTTGTGCTTTGTTGAAATTGTACCTGGAATATGGTGTAAAATCCCGATCCCCACACTAACACGGGTTATACTGACCAAAGGACAAACTGCCGGAGGGTCGGGGCAGAGTGACAATTATTTGTGCTTTGTTGTGATTGTACCTGGAATATGGTGTAAAATCCCGATCCCCACACTAACACGGGTTACACAGACCAAAGGACAAACTGCCGGAGGGTCGGGCAGAGTGACAATTATTTGTGTTTTGTTGGGATTGTACCTGGAATATGGTGTAAAATCCCGATCCTCACACTAACACGGGTTATACAGACCAGAGGACAAACTGCCGGAGGGTCGGGCAGAGCGACAATTATTTGTGTTTTGTTGTGATTGTACCTGGAATATGGTGTAAAATCCCGATCCCCACACAAACACGGGTTATACAGACCAAAGGACAAACTGCCGGAGGGTCGGGGCAGAGTGACAATTATTTGTGCTTTGTTGAAATTGTACCTGGAATATGGTGTAAAATCCCGATCCCCACACTAACACGGGTTATACAGACCAAAGGACAAACTGCCGGAGAGTCGGGGCAGAGTGACAATTATTTGTGCTTTGTTGGGATTGTACCTGGAATATGGTGTAAAATCCCGATCCCCACACTAACACGGGTTATACAGACCAAAGGACAAACTGCCGGAGGGTCGGGGCAGAGTGACAATTATTTGTGTTTTGTTGGGATTGTACCTGGAATATGGTGTAAAATCCCGATCCCCACACTAACACCGGTTACACAGACCAAAGGACAAACTGCCGGAGTGTCCGGGCAGAGTGACAATTATTTGTGTTTTGTTGTGATTGTACCTGGAATATGGTGTAAAATCCCGATCCCCACACTAACACGGGTTATACAGACCAAAGGACAAACTGCCGGAGGGTCGGGGCAGAGTGACAATTATTTGTGATTTGTTGGGATTGTACCTGGAATATGGTGTAAAATCCCGATCCCCACACTAACACGGGTTATACAGACCAAAGGACAAACTGCCGGAGGGTCGGGGCAGGGTGAGAATTATTTGTGTTTGGTTGGGATTTTACCTGGAATATGGTGTAAAATCCCGATCCCCACAGTAACACGGGTTATACAGACCAAAGGACAAACTGCCGGAGGGTCGGGGCAGGGTGAGAATTATTTGTGTTTTGTTGGGATTGTACCTGGAATATGGTGTAAAATCCCGATCCCCACACTAACACGGGTAATACAGACCAAAGAACAAACTGCCGGAGGGTCGGGGCAGAGTGACAATTAGTTGTGCTTTGTTGTGATTGTACCTGGAATATGGTGTAAAATCCCGATCCCCACACTAACACGGGTTACACAGACCAAAGGACAAACTGCCGGAGGGTCGGGCAGAGTGACAATTATTTGTGTTTTGTTGGGATTGTACCTGGAATATGGTGTAAAATCCCGATCCTCACACTAACACGGGTTATACAGACCAGAGGACAAACTGCCGGTGGGTCGGGCAGAGCGACAATTATTTGTGTTTTGTTGTGATTGTACCTGGAATATGGTGTAAAATCCCGATCCCCACACAAACACGGGTTATACAGACCAAAGGACAAACTGCCGGAGGGTCCGGGCAGAGTGACAATTATTTGTGTTTTGTTGGGATTGTACCTGGAATATGGTGTAAAATCCCGATCCCCACACTAACACGGGTTATACTGACCAAAGGACAAACTGCCGGAGGGTCGGGGCAGAGTGACAATTATTTGTGCTTTGTTGAAATTGTACCTGGAATATGGTGTAAAATCCCGATCCCCACAGTAACACGGGTTATACAGACCAAAGGACAAACTGCCGGAGGGTCGGGGCAGGGTGACAATTATTTGTGTTTTGTTGGGATTGTACCTGGAATATGGTGTAAAATCCCGATCCCCACACTAACACGGGTTATACAGACCAAAGAACAAACTGCCGGAGGGTCGGGGCAGAGTGACAATTAGTTGTGCTTTGTTGTGATTGTACCTGGAATATGCTGTAAAATCCCGATCCCCACACTAACACGGGTTACACAGACCAAAGGACAAACTGCCGGAGGGTCGGGCAGAGTGACAATTATTTGTGTTTTGTTGTGATTGTACCTGGAATATGGTGTAAAATCCCGATCCCCACACAAACACGGGTTATACAGACCAAAGGACAAACTGCCGGAGGGTCCGGGCAGAGTGACAATTATTTGTGTTTTGTTGGGATTGTACCTGGAATATTGTGTAAAATCCCGATCCCCACACTAACACGGGTTATACTGACCAAAGGACAAACTGCCGGAGGGTCGGGGCAGAGTGACAATTATTTGTGCTTTGTTGAAATTGTACCTGGAATATGGTGTAAAATCCCGATCCCCACACTAACACGGGTTATACAGACCAAAGGACAAACTGCCGGAGGGTCGGGGCAGAGTGACAATTATTTGTGTTTTGTTGGGATTGTACCTGGAATATG
The DNA here is from genome assembly GCF_048418815.1 of Hemitrygon akajei. NCBI lineage: Eukaryota > Metazoa > Chordata > Chondrichthyes > Myliobatiformes > Dasyatidae > Hemitrygon > Hemitrygon akajei. The sequence continues at coordinate 100,789 of NW_027331961.1, read as the reverse complement.
GTGTAAAATCCCGATCCCCACACTAACACGGGTTATACAGACCAAAGATCAAACTGCCGGAGGGTCGGGGCAGCGTTACAATTATTTGTCTTTTGTTGGGATTGTACCTGGAATATGGTGTAAAATCCCGATCCCCACACTAACACGGGTTATACAGACCAAAGGTCAAACTGCCGGAGGGTCGGGCAGAGTGACAACTATTTGTGCTTTGTTGAGATTGTACCTGGAATATGGTGTAAAATCCCGATCCCCACACTAACACGGGTTATACAGACCAAAGGACAAACTGCCGGAGTGTCGGGGCAGAGAGACAATTATTTGTGCTTTGTTGGGATTGTACCTGGAATATGGTGTAAAATCCCGATCCCCACACTAACACGGGTTACACAGACCAAAGGACAAACTGCCGGAGGGTCGGGCAGAGTGACAATTATTTGTGTTTTGTTGGGATTGTACCTGGAATATGGTGTAAAATCCCGATCCCCACACTAACACGGGTTATACAGACCAAAGGACAAACTGCCGGAGGGTCGGGGCAGGGTGACAATTATTTGTGTTTTGTTGGGATTGGTCCTGGAATATGGTGTAAAATCCCGGTCCACACACTAACACGGGTTACACAGACCAAAGGACAAACTGCCGGAGGGTCGGGGCAGAGTGACAATTACTTGTGTTTTGTTGGGACTGTACCTGGAATACGGTGTAAAATCCCGAACCCCACACTAACACGGGTTATACAGACCAAAGGACAAACTGCCGGAGGGTCGGGCTGAGTGACAATTATTTGTGTTTTGTTGTGATTGTACCTGGAATATGGTGTAAAATCCCGATCCCCACACTAACACGGGTTACACAGACCAAATCACAAACTGCCGGAGGGTCGGGGCAGAGTGACAATTAATTGTGCTTTGTTGGGATTGTACCTGGAATATGGTGTAAAATCCCGATCCCCACACTAACACGGGTTATACAGACCAAAGGACAAACTGCCGGAGGGTCGGGCAGAGTGACAATTATTTGTGCTTTGTTGTGATTGTACCTGGAATATGGTGTAAAATCCCGATCCCCACACTAACACGGGTTATACAGACCAAAGGACAAACTGCCGGAGGGTCGGGGCCGTGTGACAATTATTTGTGTTTTGTTGGGATTGTACCTGGAATATGGTGTAAAATCCCGATCCCCACACTAACCCGGGTTATACAGACCAAAGGACAAACTGCCGGAGGGTCGGGCAGAGTGACAATTATTTGTGTTTTGTTGAGATTGTACCTGGAATAGGTGTAAAATCCCGATCCCCACACTAACACGGGTTATACAGACCAAAGGACAAACTGCCGGAGGGTCGGGGCAGAGTGACAATTATTTGTGCTTTGTTGGGATTGTACCTGGAATATGGTGTAAAATCCCGATCCCCACACTAACACGGGTTATACAGACCAAAGGACAAGCTGCCGGAGGGTCGGGCAGAGTGACAATTATTTGTGTTTTGTTGGGATTGTACCTGGAATATGGTGTAAAATCCCGATCCCCACACTAACACGGGTTATACAGACCAAAGGACAAACTGCCGATGGTAGGGTCAGAGTGACAATTATTTGTGTTTTGTTGTTATTGTACCTGGAATATGGTGTAAAATCCCGATCCCCACACTAACACGGGTTACACAGACAAAAGGACAAACTGCCGGAGTGTCGGGGCAGAGTGACAATTATTTGTGCTTTGTTGGGATTGTACCTGGAATATGGTGTAAAATCCCGATCCCCACACTAACACGGGTTATACAGACCAAAGGACAAACTGCCGGAGGGTCGGGTCAGAGTGACAATTATTTGTGTTTTGTTGTGATTGTACCTGGAATATGGTGTAAAATCCCGATCCCCACACTAACACGGGTTACACAGACCAAAGGACAAACTGCCGGAGGGTCGGGCAGAGTGACAATTATTTGTGTTTTGTTGGGATTGTACCTGGAATATGGTGTAAAATCCCGATCCCCACACTAACACGGGTTATACAGACCAGAGGACAAACTGCCGGAGGGTCGGGCAGAGTGACAATTATTTGTGTTTTGTTGGGATTGTACCTGGAATATGGTGTAAAATCCCGATCCCCACACTAACACGGGTTATACAGACCAAAGGACAAACTGCCGGAGGGTCGGGGCAGAGTGACAATTATTTGTGTTTTGTTGGGATTCTACCTGGAATATGGTGTAAAATCCCGATCCCCACACTAACACGGGTTACACAGACCAAAGGACAAACTGCCGGAGTGTCCGGGCAGAGTGACAATTATTTGTGTTTTGTTGGGATTGTACCTGGAATATGGTGTAAAATCCCGATCCCCACACTAACACGGGTTATACTGACCAAAGGACAAACTGCCGGAGGGTCGGGGCAGAGTGACAATTATTTGTGCTTTGTTGGGATTGTACCTGGAATATGGTGTAAAATCCCGATCCCCACACTAACACGGGTTATACAGACCAAAGGACAAACTGCCGGAGGGTCGGGCAGAGTGACAATTATTTGTGTTTTGTTGAGATTGTACCTGGAATAGGTGTAAAATCCCGATCCCCACACTAACACGGGTTATACAGACCAAAGGACAAACTGCCGGAGGGTCGGGGCAGAGTGACAATTATTTGTGCTTTGTTGGGATTGTACCTGGAATATGGTGTAAAATCCCGATCCCCACACTAACACGGGTTATACAGACCAAAGGACAAGCTGCCGGAGGGTCGGGCAGAGTGACAATTATTTGTGTTTTGTTGGGATTGTACCTGGAATATGGTGTAAAATCCCGATCCCCACACTAACACGGGTTATACAGACCAAAGGACAAACTGCCGATGGTAGGGTCAGAGTGACAATTATTTGTGTTTTGTTGTTATTGTACCTGGAATATGGTGTAAAATCCCGATCCCCACACTAACACGGGTTACACAGACAAAAGGACAAACTGCCGGAGTGTCGGGGCAGAGTGACAATTATTTGTGCTTTGTTGGGATTGTACCTGGAATATGGTGTAAAATCCCGATCCCCACACTAACACGGGTTATACAGACCAAAGGACAAACTCCGGGAGGGTCGGGTCAGAGTGACAATTATTTGTGTTTTGTTGTGATTGTACCTGGAATATGGTGTAAAATCCCGATCCCCACACTAACACGGGTTACACAGACCAAAGGACAAACTGCCGGAGGGTCGGGTCAGAGTGACAATTATTTGTGTTTTGTTGTGATTGTACCTGGAATATGGTGTAAAATCCCGATCCCCACACTAACACGGGTTATACAGACCAAAGGACAAACTGCCGGAGGGTCGGGTCAGAGTGACAATTATTTGTGTTTTGTTGGGATTGTACCTGGAATATGGTGTAAAATCCCGATCCCCACACTAACACGGGTTACACAGACCAAAGGACAAACTGCCGGAGGGTCGGGTCAGAGTGACAATTATTTGTGTTTTGTTGTGATTGTACCTGGAATATGGTGTAAAATCCCGATCCCCACACTAACACGGGTTACACAGACCAAAGGACAAACTGCCGGAGGGTCGGGCAGAGTGACAATTATTTGTGTTTTGTTGGGATTGTACCTGGAATATGGTGTAAAATCCCGATCCCCACACTAACACGGGTTATACAGACCAGAGGACAAACTGCCGGAGGGTCGGGCAGAGTGACAATTATTTGTGTTTTGTTGGGATTGTACCTGGAATATGGTGTAAAATCCCGATCCCCACACTAACACGGGTTATACAGACCAAAGGACAAACTGCCGGAGGGTCGGGGCAGAGTGACAATTATTTGTGTTTTGTTGGGATTCTACCTGGAATATGGTGTAAAATCCCGATCCCCACACTAACACGGGTTACACAGACCAAAGGACAAACTGCCGGAGTGTCCGGGCAGAGTGACAATTATTTGTGTTTTGTTGGGATTGTACCTGGAATATGGTGTAAAATCCCGATCCCCACACTAACACGGGTTATACTGACCAAAGGACAAACTGCCGGAGGGTCGGGGCAGAGTGACAATTATTTGTGCTTTGTTGGGATTGTACCTGGAATATGGTGTAAAATCCCGATCCCCACACTAACACGGGTTATACAGACCAAAGGACAAACTGCCGGAGGGTCGGGTCAGAGTGACAATTATTTGTGTTTTGTTGTGATTGTACCTGGAATATGGTGTAAAATCCCGATCCCCACACTAACACGGGTTACACAGACCAAAGGACAAACTGCCGGAGGGTCGGGCAGAGTGACAATTATTTGTGTTTTGTTGGGATTGTACCTGGAATATGGTGTAAAATCCCGATCCCCACACTAACACGGGTTATACAGACCAGAGGACAAACTGCCGGAGGGTCGGGCAGAGTGACAATTATTTGTGTTTTGTTGGGATTGTACCTGGAATATGGTGTAAAATCCCGATCCCCACACTAACACGGGTTATACAGACCAAAGGACAAACTGCCGGAGGGTCGGGGCAGAGTGACAATTATTTGTGTTTTGTTGGGATTCTACCTGGAATATGGTGTAAAATCCCGATCCCCACACTAACACGGGTTACACAGACCAAAGGACAAACTGCCGGAGTGTCCGGGCAGAGTGACAATTATTTGTGTTTTGTTGGGATTGTACCTGGAATATGGTGTAAAATCCCGATCCCCACACTAACACGGGTTATACTGACCAAAGGACAAACTGCCGGAGGGTCGGGGCAGAGTGACAATTATTTGTGCTTTGTTGAAATTGTACCTGGAATATGGTGTAAAATCCCGATCCCCACACTAACACGGGTTATACAGACCAAAGGACAAACTGCCGGAGAGTCGGGGCAGAGTGACAATTATTTGTGCTTTGTTGGGATTGTACCTGGAATATGGTGTAAAATCCCGATCCCCACACTAACACGGGTTATACAGACCAAAGGACAAACTGCCGGAGGGTCGGGGCAGAGTGACAATTATTTGTGTTTTGTTGGGATTGTACCTGGAATATGGTGTAAAATCCCGATCCCCACACTAACACGGGTTATACAGACCAAAGATCAAACTGCCGGAGGGTCGGGGCAGCGTTACAATTATTTGTCTTTTGTTGGGATTGTACCTGGAATATGGTGTAAAATCCCGATCCCCACACTAACACGGGTTATACAGACCAAAGGTCAAACTGCCGGAGGGTCGGGCAGAGTGACAACTATTTGTGCTTTGTTGAGATTGTACCTGGAATATGGTGTAAAATCCCGATCCCCACACTAACACGGGTTATACAGACCAAAGGACAAACTGCCGGAGTGTCGGGGCAGAGAGACAATTATTTGTGCTTTGTTGGGATTGTACCTGGAATATGGTGTAAAATCCCGATCCCCACACTAACACGGGTTACACAGACCAAAGGACAAACTTCCGGAGGGTCGGGCAGAGTGACAATTATTTGTGTTTTGTTGGGATTGTACCTGGAAGATGTTGTAAAATCCCGATCCCCACACTAACACGGGTTACACAGACCAAAGGACAAACTGCCGGAGGGTCGGGCAAACTGACAATTATTTGTGTTTTGTTGGGATTGTACCTGGAATATGGTGTAAAATTCCGCTCCCCACACTAACACGGGTTATACAGACCAAAGGACAAACTGTCAGACGGTCGGGCATCATCTGTGGAGGGAAATGGACCGTCAACACTTCGGGCCGAGACCCTCCCTCTGGACTGAGAGTGGACGGGCAATATTCCGAGGAAAGAGCTGAGGGGTGGGGATGGGGCAAGAGCTGGGGAGTGAGAGGAGGATCAAGGTGAGGGGGGAGGTGGGGAGGTGGAAATAGTGACAGGGGTGGGAGGTGAGTGGTTGGGGCAACACGGGACTGCAGAAGGTGGAAGTTAATTCCATAGAGGATGAACAAAGAGAGTATTTGTTATAGAGAGTGCGATGAAGATTCACCAGACTGTTCCCTGGAGTGGTGGGGTCATCATACGGAGAAAGATCAAATGCGATAACCCTTTCATTTAGAGAATCGGGGACTGAGAGGTGAACACATTGAAATTCACAACATCATTACCGGCTGAACCAGGGATCCCAGTCTCTGAAAAAAGGAGTGGACGGTCCTGGACTGAGATCAGGGGAAATGCCTCCACTCCAAGGGTGGTGAATGTCTGTAAATCCCCACCACAGAGGGCGGTGAAGACTCGGTGATCGTCCCCACGTAAAACAGAGTCCGGCAGATGTGTGGAGACCGAAGGGATCGAGGAAATGAGGATCGGACAGAAACATGTGGACGAGATGGGAGAGCAGCCGCCATCTTGTTGATAGTTAGAGGGGCTGAATGGCCACCTCCTGCTGTTTCTCACTTGATGTCTCAGTGTTCCTGTCCAGTGAGGCAGGAGGAATGTGAATAGAAATGAGTGTTTATAAACATAGACTGATTTACATGAAACCTGCACAATTCTGTTCTGGATCTAAAATGTCAGTCGGATCGGAACGGGATTCGAACCCGTAACAGTGACCCAGGGAGGTGGAGGGATGCGACGGGAATATACGGAGGGAAAATGTTAAACGTGTACCCGGTGTAAACATGGAATAATGCGGGTGATGCGGTGGGGAGGTCGGGCAGCGTTTGAGGGGCGAGGAGTGGAGTCACCGGGTCACGTGGGAGACCCTCCTCCCGTCACGTGATCCCGTTTTACCGCGGATCCGCAGCATCTGCAGCACACACGAAATGCTGGCGGAACGCAGCAGGCCAGGCAGCATCTACAGGGAGAAGCTCTGTCGACGTTTCGGGCCGAGACCCTTCGTCGGGACTAACTGAATGGAAATATAGTAAGAGATTTGAAAGTACGAGGGGAGGGGAAAATGCGAAATGATAGGAGAAGACCAAAGGGGGTGGGGTGAAGCTAAGAGCTATAAGGTGATTGGCAAAAGGGATACAGAGCTGGAGAAGGGAAAGGATCATGGGACGGGAGGCCTCGGGAGAAAGAAAGAGGGAGGGGAGCACCAGAGGGAGATGGAGAACGGGTAGAGTGACGGGCAGAAAGAGAGAAAAAAAGGAGGAGGGTGGAAAAAAAAAACTAAATGTATCAGGGATGGGGTAAGAAGGGGAGGAGGGTCATTAACTGAAGTTAGAGAATTCAATGTTCATGCCATCAGGTTGGAGGCTACCCAGCCGGTATATGTTATTGTTCCTCCAACCTGAGTGTGGCTTCATCTTGACAGTAGAGGAGACCATGGATAGACATATCAGAATGGGAATGGTACGTGGAATTAAAATGTGTGGCCTCTGGGAGATCCTGCTTTCCTTGGCAGACCGAGGGTAGGTGTTCAGCGAAATGGTCTCCCAGTCTGCGTCGGGTCTCACCAAAGGCCACATCGGGAGCACCGGACACATTATACCACACCAGCCGACTCACAGGTGAAGTGTCACCTCACCTGGAAGGACTTTCTGGGGCCCTGAATGGTGGTGAGGAAGGAAGTGTAAGGGCAGGTGTAGCACTTGTTCCGCTTACCAGGATAAGTGCTAGGAGGGAGATCGGTGGGGAGGGATGGAGGGACAAGGGAGTCGCATAGGGAGCGATCCCTGCGGAAAACAGAAAGGGAATGTGGAGGGAAAGATGTGCTTGGTAGTGGGATCCCGTCGGAGGTGGCGGAAGTTACGGAGCCGCAGGCTGGTGGGGTGGTAGGTGAGGACAAGGTGAACCCTATCCCGAGTCGGTGGGTGGGCAGATGGGGTGAGGGCAGATGTGCGGGAAATGGGAGAGATGCGTTTCAGAGCAGAGGTGATGGCAGATAGACATACTTTATTGACCCCGAGGGAAACTGGGTTTCGTTACAGACGCACCACCAAGAATAGTGAAGAAATATTGCAATATAAAACCATAAATAATTTAATAATAATAAGTTAATCATGCCAAGTGGAAATAAGTCCAGGGCCCGCCTATTGGCTCAGGGTGTCTGACACTCCGAGGGAGGAGTTGTAAAGTTTGATGGCCACAGGTAGGAATGACTTCCTATGATGCTCAGTGTTACATCTCGGTGGAATGAGTCTCTGGCTGAATGTAATCCTGTGCCTAACCAATACATTATGGAGTGGATGGGAGTCATTGTCCAAGATGGCATGCAACTTGGACAGCATCCTCTTTTCAGACACCACCGTCAGAGCCCCTTTGTTTAAAAAAGGAAGACATCTCCTTCGTCCTGGAATGAAAAGCCTCATCCTGAGAGCAGATGCGGCAGAGACGGAGGAATTGCGAGAAGGGGACAGCATTTTTGCAAGAGACAGGGTGGGAAGAATAATAGTCCAGGTAGCTGTGAGAGTCTGTCGGCTTATAGTAGATATCAGTAGATAAGCCGTCTCCAGAGATGGAGACAGAAAGATCAAGAAAGGGGAGGGAGGTGGCGGAAATGGACCAGGTAAATTTGAGGGCAGGGTGAAAGTTAATGAAGTCAACGAGCTCAGCATGCGTGCAGGAGGCAGACCCAATGCAGTCGTCGATGTAGCGAAGGAAAAGAGGGGGATGGATACCCGTATAGACTTGGAACATGGACTGTTCCACATAGCCAACAAAAAGGCAGGCATAACTGGGACCCATGCGGGTGCCCATGGCTACCCCCTTGGTTTGGAGGAAGTGGGAGGAGACAAAGGATAAATTATTGAGAGTAAGAACTAATTCCGCTTGACGGAGGAGAGTGGTTGTAGAGGGGAATTGTTTAGGACTGGAATCCAAAAAGAAGCGGAGAGCTTTGAGACCTTCCTGGTCGGGGGTGGAGGTATATAGGGACTGGACGTCCATGGAGAAAATAAGGCGGTGGGGGCGAGGGAACTTAAAATCATTGAAAATATTCAAAGCGTGAGAAGTGTCACGAACACAGGTGGGAAGGGATTGAACAAGGAGGCGGGATAGGACAGTATCAAGGTATGCAGAAATGAGTTCGGTGGATATATATCCGCCCACTTACCTGGTGACGCGCATGCTCGGTGGGGCAGGAGCAATCTGAGACAATGGGTCCACCTGGACAGGCAGGTTCAAGGTATCCACTACTTCTGGTAGGCTTTTTCTGTACATTGGTGTTTCCATTCTAGGTCTTGATGCAACCAGTCAATATACTCTTCACCTCACATCTATTGGAATTTTTCAAAGTTTTAGATACCAAATCTTTGCAAACTTCTAAGGAAGTGGAGGCATTTCTTTGTACTTTGTAATGGCACTGCATGCTATGCTGGACCCAGAACAGATCCTCTGAAATGATAACACTAAGGAATTTGAAGTTGCTGACCCTCTTCACCTCTGATCCTCCAATGAGGACAGGCTCTTGGACATCGGTTTCCTCAGCTCCCTGGTCTTGCTGACGTTGAATGAGAATTGTTGTTGTGGGCACCAGTCAGCTGTGTCTAATCTCCCTCCTATATGCTGCTTTGCCCAAGGACAGTGGTGTCATCAGCAAACTTAAATCTGGCATTGAAGCTTTGCTTGGCCTCCCAGTATAAAGTGAGTAGGGCAGGGAACTAATCATACAACCTTGAGGTGCACCAGTGTTGATGGTGATTGTGGAGGAGATGTTGCCAATCTGAACTGACTAGGGTCTGCAAGTGAGGAAATTGAGGATTCGATTCAAGTCAAGTCAACTTTTATTGTCATTTCAACCATAACTGCTGGTACAGTGCATAGTAAAAATGAGACAATGTTTTTCAGGACCATGGTTTACATGACACAGTACAAAAAACTAGACTGAACTACGTAAATAAAAAAAACACAGAGAAAGCTATACTAGACTACAGACCTACACTGGACTGCATAAAGTGCACAAAAACAGTACTGGCATTACAGTAAATAATAAACAGTTGCACAAGTAGGTGTTGAGGCCTAGGTCTTGAAGCAAATTGATTTGTTTTGAGGGGTTAATAGTATTGAATGCAAAACTGTAGTAAGTGAAGAGCTAATGAAATGACTTCTGCTATGGACCTGTGGTGGTGAAAGGTAAATTAGAATGGATCTAAGTCACTGCTCAGGCAGCGATTGGTATGTTTGGTCACCAACCTCTCAGAACACGTTTTCTGAGTGTTTTCTGGGGTCAAAAAGGACAGGGAGGGAGGGAATTGAAGTTGGGGACAACACTTCTAATGAGGGAAAATATCATAGCTACATAAAGGGAGAGTGACACGAGGCATCATCTACAGAGTCTGTGTGGGTAACAGAACCAGAAATGGAGCAATCATGCTTTTGCAAGTATTCCATAGGTCCCCCAGTAGACACTAAGGAGCAGGTTGGTAGGCAAATTTTAGAAAGATATAAAATTAACAGGGAAAAGTCGTGGGAGAAATCAGATTCCCTCATTTTGATTGGCACTTCTGTTGTAAGAGATGTAGGAGGGGCAGAATTTGTTGGGTATGCCCAGGAAAGTGTTGTGATATGTGGACAGGCCAACTAGAGGAGAGGCCATACTGGATCTAGACTAGGCAGTGAAGCTGGTCAGGTGACGACTCTCTTGATGGGTGAGGATTTCAGGAGTGATCACAGCTCTATGACCTTTAGCTGGCCTTGGACAAGAATAGGAGCAGACAGTATGGGAAAGTATTTCATGGGGGAGGGTTGATTACAATGGTATTAAGCAGGTACTTGAGAGCATAAATTGAGAACAGATGTTCTCAAGCAAATGTATATTGAAAATCTGAATATTTTTTAGGGAGCACTTGCGTAGGGTTCTAGATAGGTTTGTCCTTATGAGGCAGGTAAAGGGTGATAAGATGAAAGAATCATGGTTGACAAGAGAAATGGAGCATTTAGTCAAGGAAGAAGGAAGAGTACTTGAGGTTTAGAAAACAAAGATCAGCTAAGGTAGCTAAGAAGGAGCTCAAGAAGTGATTTAACAGTGCTAGGAGGGGACTTGAAGGCTTAGGATTAAGGAAAGACTCTGGCTCTGGGTAAGCTTCTGTTAAGGTTCCCTTTTTTCCCCTCACTGTTGTTGGGGTTAATTAGTATTGGGGTTAATTTGTGTCGGGGTTAATTCGTGTTGGGGTTAATTCGGGACCGCCATTACAGGTCAGGAGTGGCTCACGTAACGCACATCATGTTAGGAAGCTGGAATGCGAGCGAGGGGGAGCGAAACTGGGGACCCCGCTACACCGATACTATTAGTGTCACGCGATACAGTAAACAAAAGAAACTCGTGAGCATCTGGCTATGGGCCAATAGATGGACACGAGTGCCCGATATTACCTAATATGTAACGGGGTATTGTGGTGGGGGGAAAAAGGGATATAAATAAGAGCAGATTGTAAGGAGAGGCCAGAAAGCGCGCCTTCTCCAGCGATTCCGTCGACTCGCTGTACCAGTTACGATTCCAGCCAATAAAGCCACGTGTTGCTATATTCCGGTGTTGGTTGTCTCTCTTCCTAAAAGAATACAGGGCAGAATTTCAAGCCCAACATTTGGTGACCCCGACGTGGGGAGGGAGAGACAACACAGGCTGGCGGGTCCGACGGCAGACAACTTGCGGCCGCAAGCTCGACTAAGGTCAGGAAGTGCCTGTTATATCAAAGACTTCCACTAGGTAGTTAAATCACTGAGTTAGATCTTGTCTGCTGACGGATCCTCACCAACCCCAAATTACCCTGGGAGAGATCATTCCCGGTGCAGAATCGTGACTGGTAAGTACTAACTCTTAATCTGTTTTTAGGAAGATTCTCCGCCCGTGGAAAAGTCTTCTGAGTGAGGGTACCCGCCGCCCACGATGGGCATAAAAGTCTCAGGAGTGAGGAGAATTAAGTTGCGGACACCGTAGTACACAGGGATAATGACGGCGCCTACCTTAGACTGGTTGTTAAGAGGAGAAATCTCCCACGCGAAGGTCAGGTTTTGAAAGGCGACCGTCCCACATTTGATCCTCTCTGTGTACTAGGGAGCCATGGAGCACTTCAATTTCGAGTTACCAAAACTCAGACATTGGTGTGTTGAGTAACAGAGTATATGAGAGTTTTTAGAAATATGGTAAAATTGATAACTGTGCGAGTTCAATAAACTAACAGTGAGCGGCCGCAGGGGTCGGACACCATCAAGGTAGGAGTGGAAGTGTTCCTCCGAGGCCCGGGGAAGCTCACCTGGAACGGAAAACGGTGGCATGGTCCATACCCTGTCGCCGAGGTCTCCAACAGGGCATTAAAAGGTAAGAAGTGAGGAGGAGAAAATGTTCCGTGGTACACCTTAGTGCACGGGGATTTTGACTGCGCCTACCTTAGACCGGTTGTTAAGAGGAGAAATCTCCCACGCGAAGGTCAGGTTTTGAAAGGCGACTGTCCCACATTTTGATCCTCTCTGTGCACTGGGGAGCCATGGAACACTTCAACTTTAAGTTACCAAAACTCAGACACCTGCGTGTTGAACAACCTGGTGTCCCGTGGTGGCGACTGAGCCTAAACCACGGCACTAATCTTACATCGCAGCTATTGTTAGATAATGCCATTATGGACCCCAACAGTGTACTTAAGGTACTAGACCAGGCACCCCACCAGAAAGACCACCTTCTAAGTGAGGTTCGATGCACCCTTGTAGACCCCGTTCACATGGCTAAAATTTTGGATAACCTGGCAGCGAATCCCCAAACATCTGCCAGAACAGTGATAAAATTAGGTAATCCGCCCCCTGCCTGGGAGGGAATAAAGCAGGCCCCGCCACACAAATGGAAGACGGAGCTCACAATGAGTCTGACCCCAAAGTGGGAGTCACGGGATTGGCCTGAGAAGGGATCAATGCAATCAAACTTTCCGCGTGGCATTGGACCTTTAACAACCGTGCCCCTATCGGGCACCGCCCATCCGGCAAGTACAACCGCGGAACTGGGGTTTGTGGCAGTCCATCTCACGTATCCCCCTGATTCAGACTTCACCCAAAAGGAGTCCGCGACTGTGGCCCCCGCCACTGTCGCTGCAAATAGACCACGCACTGGAGAGGTGCTCCAGAGCGTCAGACACTCGATCTCCCATAACAATACAGTAAAGGAAGGTGAAAAGAAATTACACATGTTAGAAAAAAGCCTTCAGGCGTGGAGAGACAAAGGATGGTTCCCAGCCGATGACCAACCATTTCTGATCCTCTCCTTACTGGCTGAATTTCAACTTCGTGTCCTCAATGATATGGAAAACAGACGAGGGGAGGCAAAACGAAAGTTTTTTGGGAAATCCAAGTCCGTAGCCAAATTAGAGGATGAGGATGTGTATCTCAAGGAATTCCTGTCCCGGTTCCAGGCGCATGCGGACAAACCGCCGGGGAACTCCGTGCTCCCGCGCCCCACACCAAGGGAGTCAGCCACGTGTCCAGACCCCGAGACTGACCCCGCAGACCCAGAGTGGATCATAGACCACCAGCCTCTTTACCCACCATTTCCCTCCGGATGGTCTAACGCCGCTCATGCCCCGCATCACAATATCCCAGTAACGGCCCCTCCACCATATGCAGAGCCCCCCCAGCCACCCAAAGCAGATCTAGCACCATCAGTCCCGTCAGCCCCACAGGAGAATGTCCAAGCTCCTATGATGGAAATAAAAGGTGGTATTATTGACGTAGAGGACCCCATCCGAGAACATATGCTCACCCTGCTAACGCAGCACAGCCAGCAACTAAACGAACTCACTGCCCTGACAGAGGAGGAGGCGAGGGCACACAAAGCCCATGCCGCCCTCCCGAAGGTAGGGGAGGACTGGCCGGACTGGTGCCTGCCCTCCGAACCTCCCCACTCAGTCATTCCAGCATGCCGCCCTCACGATTCTAGGTGGCAAGAGAGACCCTGAGCTGAGGCGACAGACCGAGCCTCCTGAGGAGGACTCGGTAGTAATCACAGGGTCTGGACTGCGAGCCACACTGGTAAAAGGCAGCCCGTCCATAGGTCAGGCTAACGAACCCGACCCCTTGGAGGACGGGGATAGCACGCCGGGGGATGGTGTCTCCTGGCGGGGTCTGCAGGGTCCCCTATTGGCCACACAGGGAGGGGGGGTGAAGTATGTCCCCTGGGCCCGTACTGATCTGGACACGTTAATAAAAAAGCTGCCGCCACTAGCATTTGGTGACCGAGATCCCACAACCAGCCTCAGCCCAGCTGGCCGAGGTCTACGGCCTCCTGCGCGCCTTAGAGCTTAGTGAGGGTTTGCGAGTCAATATTTACACCGACTCTAACTACGCGTGGGGGGCTGTGCATATAGAGGGAGCAGCTTGGATCCGGCGGGGTTTCAGGACCGCGGCTGGTACCCCGGTGAAGCATGAGAGACCTCTCCGCAGGTTGTTAAGGGCAGTCCGCTTGCCGACTCAGGTCGCAGTGATAAAGGTGGCAGGCCACAGCTCCTCAAACACCCCCGAGGCTAGAGGTAATGATGCAGCCGACAGGGCGGCGAAAGCCGCAATTCAAATGCCCACCCTGAGGTCAGGGAGGGACACCTCAGACTGTGAACCTCCTGGCTCACCCCGCCCGCTGGCCCAGCCGGAATCCCGAGGTTTACAGGTCGCTCCGTTGCTCCAAGCGGATGCTCTGCTCCACCTTGCTGAGTTACAGGGGGCAGCATCGGAAGCAGAGCGTCAGGGGTGGATTAACAAGGGAGCTGCTCGACAACACTTCACTATGGGAGATACGGACCACCATATATGGCGGTCCGAGGGAGGGGAGATAGTAGCACCCAGGGCATTACTACCGTCACTATTTAAGGAGATCCATGGGCCCACCCACATAGGGATAGCCAAGGTAATAAAACTTATAAAGAATCACTGGTGGGCTCCAAAATTGAAGGAGCACATGGAAAATTTGAGAGCTGAATGTAAAATCTGTAATGAACACAATGCCCGGAAACCACTGCCTCATCCGATGCTCAAATTCCCCAACCCCACGGGACCATGGCAGGAAATTTGTATGGATTTCACGGACATGGGAGCAAGATTAAGGACCCCCAAGAACGACCGATACCTGTTAGTTGTAGTGGACCGATTCTCGAGATGGGTAGAAGCTTTCCCCACGAGGGCGGAGGATGGTGAGACGGTGGTCAACATCCTTACCCAGGAACTGATTCCCCGATACGGTGTCCCCACTAAAGTCTGTACAGACAATGGCACCCACTTTAAAAACGAACACTTGGCCAGAGTAGAGGGTGTTCTAGGGATAACCCATCGGTTCGGCAGTGTCTACCACCCAGAAAGCCAGGGCCTAGTGGAAAGAGCAAATCGAACCATAAAAGACAAAATTGCAAAGGTAATGGCAGGCACCCAGCTCACTTGGGTGGAGTCTCTCCCCCTGGCTCTGATGTCCATGCGGCAAGAAAAGAATGGGGAAACCTTTCTAACACCACACGAGATACTGACAGGGCGCTCCATGCCCGGACCGCGCACATCACCACGGTGGGAGGAAAACTGGGAGACAATGAATCAGGACATGACCCAATACATGAGAGTCCTGGGCCAGATGGTGAGGCTCATAGCTAAGCAAGTCAGGAATGCCCACCCTGAGGACGCACCCCCCGAGCTGCCGCTAAAAATAGGAGATGAGGTCTACCTGCGGCAGCCAGGGCGCTCCTCCTGGAGCGAGCAGCGATGGCATGGCCCGTACCCTGTTACAGAAATTTCAAACAATACACTCAAGGTAGGAAGGGAGGGGGACAATAACTGGCACCATTTCTCGCACTGCTCTAGGACAAAGAAAGGAAGACCGATTGATCCCGACTCCGACATAGAGGAGGATGACGCCATGGAAAACCCTGATATGGGTAGGAGTGATGCTCCTAGGTAAGGCGCCGATGGCCGAAGCGGAAGGGGAGGAGATGCGTGCGGGGCGAATATCATCCTTAATGCGGACCCTCATACAGGTAGGACATTCCAGTTCGACCTGTGCGATGTGATCAACTGTTGGGGCGACAAGAAAGCCTGGACTGGGTATAATGTCTACATGTGTCCATTCACCTTGGGATACCCGAACCCATGGGTAAAGGAGTGTAGCGCATGGATAAATGTATGGTGGTGGACAGGCCCAGACCAGTCCTGGCTGGATAAGAGGCCAAACAATCGAGGGTCCTCCAAACCCTACTATGAGTTTAAGAGGAAGGTGAGCCTTTACAGGGGCTCTGTTTGGGGAAGAAAGCAGGGAGTGAATCCGTTAATCCTGACACTCAAGGAAGAAATACACAACCCTTTTAGTATGAAGGGATGGTCGTCACAGACCTGCTCCACTCATCGCGGGTCAAAGAACAGGGGGCAGGGGGCGTGCTCTATCTGATCATAAGGGCGGACGTGACAGGCCGAGACCCATGGGGAATTATCCGGATCAATCTGGGAACCCACACAGACCCAGGATTGGGTCCCACAGCCAGCCCTGTTCTGGTAAAGAGTTCGGACACGAATAAGATAACTCCCCGGGAGTATATTGCAATTGAGACAGGGTACGTGGAAGCAAACGCCTGGGTTGACCGAGTGGTCCAATACACCACCCAGGCAGCGATAGGGGACTGCTGGGTATGTGCTACGGGGAAACCCACACTCCTCATGAGTCCCAGCCCCTTCGAGGAAGGAAATGACACCTTCCGTTGCGCCCTCGAACTCATGTCACTAACCAACCCCTCTGCCGGGTGTAAGTCCTGGGAAACCTATTTCCCCATGGCCCCGGCCAATGTGACCCCACCAGCCTTTAGGGTGGACCCGATCAGGAACATCACTTGCGTTACTAACCTGTCCCCGTCGGATCAGCCCTACAGAGTGGGCAACCTACCTGACAGTGCGTGTACTACCTGGATCAGTCTTACTGGCACCGAAAACGCCACCATGCTGACTGTCAGCAGAGCGGACCTCTGGTGGTACTGTGGGAAACGGGTCCTATATAATTGGCTACCTGTAAACTGGGAGGGGACCTGCACCCTGATCACTCTAAATGTACCTCTTTTCATTGCGGCAAAGAATCCAGGGGACTACACCCTCAACCCAATCCCGGATGAAATCGGGAGGTGGTATAGGAACAAGAGGGCGCTCACTGAAAGGGGGGAAAGGAACCCCAATGGGATATGGATTGATGCTATCGGTCAGGCTAGAAACATCCCGGACGAATATAAACTGGCAAACGAGGTAGCTGCAGGCTTTGAGAGCTTTCCACTTTTTTCAGCCATATTCCCAATCACCACCAATAAAAATGTCAACCGGATCAACCTGATCCACTATAACGTTCAGAGGCTGGCTAATCTAACCAGGGACATCGTGGAAGCCGTCCACGAGCAGCTATCACAGACGTCCCTAATGACCCTGCAGAACAGAATTGCCATAGATATGATCTTAGCAGAGAAGGGCGGAGTGTGCGCCCTGTTTGGTGACATGTGCTGTATGACCATAGCGAACAATACAGGCCCGGACGGATCACTAACCAAGGGCTTGTCTAAATTGCGATCCCTGGCTAATGAGCTAAAGCAACAATCAGGAGTCAATAACCCAGTGCTGAATTGGTTGAAACGTACGTTTGGGGAATGGGGGGTCCTACTTGGACAGTTGGCACTGGGACTGTCTATTTCAATTGCTATCTTTATCACGTGTGGTTGTTGTTGCATACCCTGCATCAGGACCCTAGTGGTCCGAACTATAGATCGAGCCTTGACTGGAAAGGATGGACCTCCACCGGCGTACCAGGCACCCTTGTTCCCGGTGGAAGGGGCGACCGAAGCCCTCCCGAAAGCGGACGCACTATGGGAGAACACGGACTGGAATGGGCCATACCAAGGAGGAAATTGAGAGTTGTTTTTGAATAAGTTTTCTGAAATGTTGCATGCTACGTGTAAAAATTGCGAATGTTTAGGGAACCCCTACCCATATTTTGTGACCCTAGGTCGGACAAATCAGGATGTGCAAATAGGGAGGACACGCCAAAGAGTGCTGGGGGACACTTACCTCCCTGCCTGATCCCGGCAGCCGCGGAAAAGATTGTAAGGGATGTGGGGATGTGGCCTTTGGGAGGCCAAGGGAGGGAGTGTTGGGTTTAATTAGTGTTGGGTTTAATTAGTGTTGTGTTTAATTAGTATTTGGGTGTTTAATTAGTAGTGGGGTTAATTTGTGTCGGGGTTAATTCGGGACCACCATTACAGGTCAGGAGTGGCTCACGTAACGCACATCATGTTAGCTGGAATGCGAGGGAGGGGGAGCGAAACTGGGGACCCCGCTACACCGATACTATTTGTCACGCGATACAGTAAACAAAAGAAACTCGTGAGCATCTGGCTATGGGCCAATAGACGGACACGAGTACCTGATATTACCTAATATGTAACGGGGTATTGTGGTGGGGGGAAAGAGGGATATAAATAAGAGCAGATTGTAAGGAGAGGCCAGAAAGCGCGCCTTCTCCAGCGATTCCGTCGACTCGCTGTGCCAGTTACGATTCCAGCCAATAAAGCCACGTGTTGCTACATTCCGGTGTTGGTTGTCTCTCTTCCTAAAAGAATACAGGGCAGAATTTCAAGCCCAACATTATGCAGAAATGAGTTCTGTGGGGCAGGAGCAATCTGAGACAATGGGTCTACCTGGACAGGCAGGTTCAAGGTATCAAGGTATGCAGAAATGAGTTCTGTGGGGCAGGAGCAATCTGAGACAATGGGTCTACCTGGACAGGCAGGTTCAAGGTATCAAGGTATGCAGAAATGAGATCTGTGGGGCAGGAGCAATCTGAGACAATGGGTCTACCTGGACAGGCAGGCTCAAGGTATCAAGGTATGCAGAAATGAGTTCTGTGGGGCAGGAGCAATCTGAGACAATGGATCTACCGGGACAGGCAGGTTCAAGGTATCAAGGTATGCAGAAATGAGTTCTGTGGGGCAGGAGCAATCTGAGACAATGGGTCTACCTGGACAGGCAGGTTAACGGTATCAAGGTGTGCAGAAATGAGTTATGTGGGGCAGGAGCAATCTGAGACAATGGGTCTACCTGGACGGGCAGGTTCAAGGTATCAAGGTATGCAGAAATGAGTTCTGTGGGGCAGGAGCAATCTGAGACGGTAGGTCCACCTGGACAGGCAGGTTCAAGGTATCAAGGTATGCAGAAACGAGTTCTGTGGGGCAGGAGCAATCTGAGACAATGGGTCCACCTGGACAGGCAGGTTCAAGGTATCAAGGTATGCAGAAATGAGTTCGGTGGGGCAGGAGCAATCTGAGACAATGGGTCCACCTGGACAGGCAGTTTCAAGGTATCAAGGTATGCAGAAATGAGTTCTGTGGGGCAGGAGCAATCTGAGACAATGGGTCGACCTGGACAGGCAGGTTCAAGGTATCAAGGTATGCAGAAATGAGTTCTGTGGGGCAGGAGCAATCTGAGACAATGGGTCTACCTGGACAGGCAGGTTCAAGGTATCAAGGTATGCAGAAATGAGTTCTGTGGGGCAGGAGCAATCTGAGACAATGGGTTCACCTGGACAGGCAGGTTCAAGGTATCAAGATATGCAGAAATGAGTTCGGTGGGGCAGGAGCAATCTGAGACAATGGGTCCACCTGGACAGGCAGGTTCAAGGTATCAAGGTATGCACAAATGAGTTCGGTGGGGCAGGAGCAATCTGAGACAATGGGTCCACCTGGACAGGCAGGTTCCGAGGCCCCGCCCACTTACCTGGTGACGCGCTGGCGACATCGCGCATGTTCGGTGGAGCAGGAGCAATCTGAGACAGTGGGTCCACCTGGACAGGCAGGTTCCGAGGCCTCGCCCACTTACCTGGTGACGCGCTGGCGACATCGCGCATGCTCGGTGGGGCAGGAGCAATCTGAGACAATGGGTCCACCTGGACAGGCAGGTTCCGCGGCCCCGCCCACTTACCTGGTGACGCGCTGGCGACATCGCGCATGCTCAGTCCGGGAAGGGCGGTGTTGTTTTTCGTTCTTTGTTGAAGCGGGTCGGCGGTGGGATCGGGATCGGGATCGGGATCGGGAGGGGTCCTCACCCTCGCCCCTTGGGGCGGGGAGCCGGGGACGGATTATTCTCTGCGGGGCGACACCAAGAGTTTCCTTTCGGTGAGTATTGAAGCAGGTCCGGAGCGGGGAGGTCTGATGTTAGGCCGTGAAACCCATTAACTTTCCCGAACTGGAGAACTGGGGGTGGGGGTGGGGGTGGGGGAGGGAGAGAGAAACACAAGGTGATCGGTAAAGCCTGAAGGGGAAGGGGATGAACTTTCCCGAACTGGAGAACAAAAGGTGGGGGTGGGGGAGGGAGAGAGAAACACAAGTTGATCGGTGAAGCCTGAAGGGGGAGGGGATGAACTTCCCGAACTGGCGGCCTCGCCTCGCTTCCTTCACAGAATCTGCCGGGGTAGGTCCGGGTTGTGAGACCTTCACACCGAACCGTCTGAGATGAGCCACCGCTCAGCCCCTGTTGTTCTGGTCCTGTTAGCAGGATGAAGTAAAACATGTTTCTATATTGTTACTGACAGAGAAATGTACAATTTGTGTTCCGTGTGTTATCTGAATGTACTTGCCTGTGATGCTGCCACAAGTCAGTGTTTCTCTGTCCCTGTACCTTCCCGTACTTGTGCACTTGGCAATAAATTCAACAGGACCTGAGAAATCTCAGTGAGATTTGATTAGTGATGATCATCTTGGCAGCTCGGTTGGTCGAATGTGTGAGACAGTACACTGTTAAATGCAAAACCCTGAACAGTGTTGATGATCAGAGGGATCTTAGACTCCCTGAAAGAGACTGCACAGATTGATCGGGTGGGTAAGAAGGCAAATGGCGTGGTTGTCTTTATTAGTTGAAGCACTGAGTTCAAAAGTCGGGATTTTCTGTTGGAGCTTTATAAACCGGATGGGGGGTGGTTTGTTTTTTTATCCCGTTCGTTGTTGAAGCGGATCGTCTGGGGGATCGGGAGTGGCAGGGAAAGGGTCCTCGCCCCCTCCCCCCCGGGGGAGAAATCAGTTTCCCATCGGTGAGTACTGAGGGCAGTGTCGAGTCGGCAGCTCTGATGTTGGGCAGTGAGTCTCGTTAACTTCCCGAGCTGTCGGCCATTTACTCATTTTCCAACTCTCTGGGCCCCTCTAAGACGGACACACTTCACTGATCTCTCCCTGCGAACCAGCAACCCAGGCGGTCAATCTCCACACAATTAAAATGGCGAATCAGCCTCAGGGCAAAGGGGCGCCTATTTAAAACAGAGATTCGGAGACATTTCTGTAGCCAGAGTGTGGTGAACGTGTGGAATTAGCAGAGGGAGCTGTGGGGGTATTTACTAGGTTCTTGAGTGGTTACGATGAGAAGGCCGTGGAGTGGGGCTGAGGAGGGAGAAAAGGGTCACCCTGATTGAACGCCGGAGGAGACTCGATGGGCCAAACGGCCTAATTCTGCTCCTATGTCCTATGGAGCCGGTTTGTTGTCGGGGAGACGCGCCCACCGGTCACGGTATCCTGTTTTCCGCTCTTATTCTACCGCAGATCTGCAGCCTGCGGGTTTTTCCCGGGGACACCCCCCCGCACCCCGGCTCTGTCGATGTGAGCATCGCATCGCGCATGCTCACAGTCTGCGGAATGCAGTGATTTTTGGCCGGCGGAGTCCAAGTGACGGTTTTGTGCTGACGTGGATTTGTTGGAGAAATCTAATATTGGCCAATGAGTCCCGTTAACTTCCCGAACTGTCGACTTCGCCTCGCTTCCTGGAAATCCTCAAAAACGCTTTCACTTCAGATAAGCCGCTTTTAATCCTGCTGATATGTATCTTCTCCCTAATCAGAAAGGAGAATGCCCCAGGTTGTGGGGATCTTTCATTTTACCGAGGGAGTGGGAAGTCCAGAAGGAGTTCACGTAGGGGAGACTAGGTTCTGTGATGAGCTGATCTGTATCCGTAACTCTGCAGTTCCTTGCAGCCACGGGCAAAGCAGTCGCCGGACCAATGCGTGGAGTATCCGGATGGGAAACTTTTTATGATGCATTGATAAAATTTGCTGATGGGCAAAGCGTATATTCCAAAGTTCTTATGGTTTGTTCTAGCTTTGTTATTTTCAGATCTTTTATACAGTTGTATTGTGGTGAGCATTTGGTCCATAACGACAGATGAGGCAGCTCATTAAACTCAGTAACAGTTTTATCGTGATAAACACAAAATAGACCGGCCAGCACGACCCAACCAGTCTCATACAGACGGGAGGTGACCATCACATACCCTGGTTACAGTTCGTGTGACCCAGAAATACACAAGCAAGTAACTGTATAATCCAAGCTAAAAGGTAACAATAAATGAACTGGAACATCCCATCCTAATCCCACAAAAGCATTTTAACACAAGAACAATAAACAGTGCTGCTCATTAGAAATGTAGGGGGTGGGCTGTTGACCAACCCCTCCTCCTGAGGACCATCAGTGATCGTCCTTGATCCCTTCTCCCAGCTGATTCCATCTGCTCATTCCCCGCCCATCTTGTTCAACCTCTGTCCAGCCTGTATCCCACCACCTCAATGATATATATCAACCATCTTGTTCAACCTCTGTCCAGCCTGTATCCCACCACCTCAATGATATATAACATCTTGTTCAACCTCTGTCCAGCCTGTATCCCACCACCTCAATGATATATATCAACATCTTGTTCAACCTCTGTCCAGCCTGTATCCCACCACCTCAATGATATATAACATCTTGTTCAACCTCTGTCCAGCCTGTATCCCACCACCTCAATGATATATATCAACATCTTGTTCAACCTCTATCCAGTCTGTATCCCACCACCTCAATGATATATATCAACCATCTTGTTCAACCTCTGTCCAGTCTGTATCCCACCACCTCAATGATATATATCAACATCTTGTTCAACCTCTGTCCAGCCTGTATCCCACCACCTCAATGATATATAACATCTTGTTCAACCTCTGTCCAGCCTGTATCCCACCACCTCAATGATATATATCAACCATCTTGTTCAACCTCTGTCCAGCCTGTATCCCACTACCTCAATGATATATATCAACATCTTGTTCAACCTCTGTCCAGCCTGTATCCCACCACCTCAATGATATATATCAAACATCTTGTTCAACCTCTGTCCAGCCTGTATCCCATCATCTCAATGATATATATCAACCATCTTGTTCAATCTGTCCAGTCTGTATCCCACCACCTCAATGATATATATCAAACATCTTGTTCAACCTCTGTCCAGCCTGTATCCCACCACTTCAATGATATATATCAACATCTTGTTCAACCTCTGTCCAGCCTGTATCCCATCATCTCAATGATATATATCAACCATCTTGTTCAATCTCTGTCCAGTCTGTATCCCACCACCTCAATGATATATATCAACCATCTTGTTCAACCTCTGTCCAGTCTGTAACCTATCATCTCAATGATGTATATCAACCATCTTGTTCAACCTCCATCCAGTCTGTGCTGCCTGGGGTGATGGTAGTGGCAGATACATTGGGACTTTTAAGAGATATTTAGATCAGCACATGAATGTGAGGAAAATGGAAGGATATGGACATTGTTCTGGCAGATGGGATTAGTTTAGCTGGCCATTTCATTAATTGAATAGACTGAGCACTGTGCTGTACTGTTCTGTGTTCTGTGTCTCTTGTTGAGAGGTTTTGGGGTAATGGAGGCAAAAGGAGTGAGTGGGAACAACAGGTCACTGGAGTCCAGTGTGGGAAATGTGAGATCACCCACTTCTGTAGGAGAAACTGAAATCCTGAGTGTGTTAAAATGGAGAGTTTAAGTGCAGTGGGTAGAGAGGGAGGTGAAAGGTACATTGTATTTATTGTAAGAGTTATTGGGTGTAAGAGTGAAATGACATTAACAATTACTTGCGTTTTGTTGAGATTGTACCTGGAATATGGTGTAAAATCCCGCTCCCCATACTGACATGGGTTATATAGACCTGCTGTTGAAGAAATGCTTAAAAAAATAAACCAGCAAACTATAGACCAGTGCTTTTGACATCAGTATTAGAAGCACTGCATATATAAGTATTTGAAAAGACAAGACTGACTTGGAACAGTCAGCATGACTTTGTTTACTCCTGACAACACACACAATTTTTTTTTTGATGAGGTTATGGGGTATGTTACCAGGAAAGTAGATAAAGGCAATGAAGTGTATGTTGTTCACATGGTCTTTTGCAAGCATTTAACAATCCTGCGTGGGAGGTTGGTCAAGAAAATTCATTTGCATCACGTTCAACGTAAGGAAGTAAATTGGAGTAGACAATGGCATTTTGGGAGAAGGTGGACTGTGATGGTAGAGGATTGTCTCCATTAGAAGGTGGACTGTGATGGTAGATGATTGTCTCCATTAGAAGGTGGACTGTGATGGTAGATGATTGTCTCCATTAGAAGGTGGACTGTGATGGTAGATGATTGTCTCCATTAGAAGGTGGACTGTGATGGTAGATGATTGTCTCCATTAGAAGGTGGACTGTGATGGTAGATGATTGTCTCCATTAATCGTTGGGTCCGTTGCTGTTTGTCATCTATATCAATGATTGGGATGGTAATGTTTTTAACTTGATAAGCACATTTACATGTGACACCAAGATTAGGGGTGTAGTTGACAGAGAGGCAAATTATCTATCATAGGTTACAGGGCTCTGGAACAGCTGGAAATACTGAGCTGAAAATGGCAGATGGAATTTAATGCAGGCAAGTGTGAAGTGTTGTGCTATGGTAGGTCTTACACAGTAAACAGTAGAGCACTAACGTTGCAGTGGAACAAAAGGATCTGGGAATAGAGGTCCATAATTCATTGAAAGCAGTGCCACAGGCAGATAGGGTAGTTAATAAATGCTTTTGGCATAGTGACCTTCATCAATTAAATTATTGACTACAGGAGATGGCATGTTATTTTGAAGTTGTATATGACATCGGTGAGTCCAAATTTAGAGTATTGTGTGTAGTTTTGGTCACCTACCTACAGGATAGTTTTGGACTTTAATCCTTGAAATGCTACAAAATTGAGAGGAGATTTGATAGATCAGTGCAACATGAAGATGGGTATAGATAGGTAAATGCAAGCAGGTCTTTTCCACTGAAGTTGGGTGGAACGACAACCAGAGATCATGCATCATGGGTGAAAGATGAAAAGTTTTAGTGGGACATGAGTGGATAAGTCTTCAATCAGAGGGTTGAGAGAATGTGGAACGAGCTGCCAACAAAAGTGGTACATGCGAGCACGATTTCAGAACCGATGGGAAATCCGCCAGGACCCTGGTGAAGTCGTTGTCGGACAGCGTGATGGAGTCGAGGTGAGGGGCTGGCAACTGGGCTGCACCCAGGGAGAACGTCTGAAAAGTCTCGGCGTGGACCAGTCTCTGCCTCGGCAGGTCGACCAGCAGGCTGTGAGCCCGCAAAAAATCCGCACCCAGAAGCGGTTGGGCTACGGCGGCCAGTGTGAAGTCCCACGTGAACCGGCTGGAGCCGAACTGTAGCTGCACCATACGGGTGCCGTAGGTCCTAACTGTGCTGCCGTTCACGGCCCTCGGGGGGGACCCGGTGCCCTACTGCGGGTGTCGTAACTCGTCGGAGGTAAGACGCTAATCTCGGCACCGGTGTTGACCGAAAAACGGCGTCCCGACCTCTTGTCCCACACATACAGGAGGCTATCCCGATGGCCAGCTGCCGTAGCCATCAGCGGCGGCTGGCCCTGGGGTTTCCCGGGAACTTGCAGGGCAGGCTACAGCGGCGGACTTCTGCGCCCCACCGCTGGTGGTAGAAGCACCATTTGTTGGGCTCCTCACCCCTGCCACTGGGGTTAGCGGGCTCTGCGGCCGGGCCTGGTCTGGTCTGCTGCTGGGAGCGTGGCCTGGTGATCTGTGCGACGGATGCCCCACTCACCTTCTTGGCGTTCCACAGCAAGTCCGCCCGGGCTGCCACCTTCCGGGGGTCGCTGAAATCCGCGTCGGACAGCAGCAGGCGTATGTCCTCGGGCAGCTGCTCCAGGAATGCCTGCTCAAACATGAGGCAGGGTGTGTGTCCGCCGGTCAGAGACAACATCTCATTCATTAAAGCTGATGGAGGTCTGTCTCCCAAGCCATCCAGGTGCAGTAAGCGGGCAGCCCGCTCGCGCCGTGAGAGTCCGAAAGTCCTTATGAGTAGGGCTTTGAAGTCCGTGTATTTGCCATCCTCCGGGGGCGACTGTATGAACTCCTCAACCTGGGTGGCTGTCTCCTGGTCGAGGGAGCTCACCACGTAGTAGTAACATGTGTCCTCTGAGGTTATCTGCCGAACGTGGAATTGGGCTTCAGCTTGCTGGAACCATAGGTGAGGTCGCAGCGTCCAGAAGCTTGGCAGTTTCAACGAAACCGCATGAACAGAGGAGGCATCGTCCATCTCCGGTCCAAATATCGTTTGGACCGTCGGGGTCACCAATTGTAGCGGTGTGCTACACGCAGCGCTAAAATAATGACACGGAGTCGGTAAACTGCAGTTAAAGAAGAAGATTTTATTCGAACTTCACAGCCTCGCTTTAAAGCCTCCCTGATCCCGCCCTCCCCGGGCGCGGATGCTGTAGGGGGCACGTACTCACAGTCCCCCGCGGGCTTTTCCCTTTGTTGGTGAAGCAGAGTTGGTGCCCTTTTGGGACTGGCCTTTGTGCCGGCGCGCTGGCTATTTGTGAGCCGGTTCGAGTGCGCTAGGAAGTGGGTCGCCACAGATGGGGGAATATGGCTACCGTGCAGGTGGGTGGGAACAGGTGGTTTAAATGGCTCAGACAATGCACCTGTACTGTATTCTGTTTCGATATGACTCTCTAACCATGACTCCTTGATCACAGACAAAAGTTTGATTGAGTAAAGATCCGAAATTAATATCAGACTTGAATAATTCACACCTTAATTCCCCAAGAATACTCAACAGCCTGGATGTGTTTAAACTGCCCACACGCTCCCTGTCACGGATATTTCGTAACCAGGGAAAGGCAAAATGCTGGAGTAGCTCAGCAGGTCCGGGCAGTATGTATGGAGCTGAATACAACGGGAACGTTTCGGGCCGAGACCCTTCAGTGGAACTGGAAAGGACGAGGGAAGAGGCAATATCATTGATTGATTTGGAAGGTGCAGGTTGCTTTTGTGTGAGACTCGGAGCTCAGGGTTTGTGTTTAAACAGCTGCCTGCATATTCCTCAGAACAGGGAGCAGCCTTTCTGCTGAAACCAATTCAAACTGGTTTGACATTTCACTCTCGATCACATAAACAAAGTCACTTCAGTGTTCTGTTTAACTATTTCTGCATATGCAAATGTGCTAAACTGTTAATAGTTTGCAAGGAACCTGTAACATGTCATAAACGACACTGCCGATGGGCTTGAACCAGCTACATTACCAGTTACAGTTGCTGTCCTGTTTGCTGTGAGTTTGCAGAATTTAATTCTTTTTACTTCAAACTCTCATTATCTGCAGTTGTTTTTAAACATTTTTTCACGATACTTTAAAAAAAAGATCCACGCCATTCCCAACTGTGACATTCCTTAATACAAAGACACGACACAGTGTATGAAAAGTGCATCTTTCCCAAAATTGCCAATAACCCTTAAAATATTGTTGATGTAAGGGTAAAGGTGAGGGGCAGAATGAGGTGGAGAGAGAGAGAGGTTGAGCAGGGAGAGGGGAAAAAGTCAGGGCGAGGGTCTGTTACGTACCCCGTAACTGGCTGTCTAACCAGCAGAGAAAGAAGAATTTGTTGGAGTCTGGTGGTACTATACTAAAGGTGTTTATTAATAAAAATAAGCAAAACCATATCAATAATGCAAATATACATATAAAACCAGTTAGCAGTAATAACCTAAAAATGTAGGAATAATAATAATAATAATAATCAATAATAAACAAGCTCTATTGATGTCTAGGGGTAAATAAATTGTCATAGAAAAGTATAAAGTTCAGTTCAGTTCATGAGTGCTGATGTAGTTGTAGTTGTTGTATTGTAATGGAGAGAGAGAGCGAGATGTAACAGCTACAGTCAGGCAAACCTTCCTTTGCTTTCTTAATCCGTCGTATCGGTGTGGTTATTCAGTTATGACCCCTCCGTCCTTCTGCTAGACCGTTCTTCTGTGGTGGACTCGTCACTCTGGCATGAGTGGACACACGCACAAATCCCCACCAGCCCTGCGTTAACACTGATTGCCTTAATGACCGACCGCCTGGTTCGGTCTTCGAAGCCCCACCTTTCTTGTGGGTTCCAAGACTCAATCAGTGTCCACTGGCGTGTCTGGAGGGTGTCTCTCCAGACCTGTCTTTTATCCTTACTAACGGGGACTCAGCTATCCATCACTCCTGAATGACTGTGTCCATCAAATAAGGCCTCAATCCACTGAGGAATGTTTATGAGCAAACTATTGTCCTTGCAGGAACAAGACATTGCTGAGTTCGAATTTGGAGTATTGACTGCAGTTTTGGTCATCTATCTATAGAAGATAAATAAATAAGGTTGAAAGAGTACTGGGAAAAGGTACGGGTTGTTTTTCTGGGAGATTCCAAGCTCAGGGTCTGGTGGAAGCAGCTGTTTGGCCCTGCACATTCCACAGAACCATAGGCAGTTCTTCTCAAAGCAGAACTTTAGGCCATTCTGCTAAAACCATATCCAACTGGTTTGAAGTTTCCCTCTCATTTGGGTTTGAAAACATTCACATTATTAGTCTGCTTAACTATTTCTGCTGCAGGGAGGGTGAAAGCTGATATAAAGAACACTACCGATGATTTCGAAACCACAACGTTACCAATTACAGTTGATGCTCTGCTTGCTGTGAGTTTCTGGAATTTTATCATTTCTTCCTTCAGACTCACATTGTCTATATTTGTTTCTAAAACATTCTTTTCATGATTCCTTAAAAAATCAGTTTGTGACAGTCACCAGACCATGAGACACAGGAGCAGAATTCAGCCTATCAATTCAGCTCCGACATTCCATCATGGCTGATCCCCGATCCCACTCAACCCTATACATCTACCTTCTTACCATATCCTTTGATGTTCTGAATGATCAGGAGACAATCAACTTTTGCCTTAAATACACCCACGGATTGTCCTCCACTACAGTCTGTGACAGATTCACTACTCTCTGGCTAAAACAAATCCTTCTTTAATCTTTTCTAAACGGTCGCCCCTCAATTTTAAGGCTGCAACCCCCAGATTTGGATGCCTTCACCACAGGACCCATCCTTTCCACATTCACCCCAGCCAGTCCTTTTAATAGTCAGTAGGTGTCAATGAGATTCCCCAGCATTTTTCTAAATTCCAGTGAG
Organism: Hemitrygon akajei; assembly: GCF_048418815.1. Classification (NCBI taxonomy): domain Eukaryota; kingdom Metazoa; phylum Chordata; class Chondrichthyes; order Myliobatiformes; family Dasyatidae; genus Hemitrygon; species Hemitrygon akajei. The sequence goes on along the minus strand of NW_027331961.1, from coordinate 71,588 downwards.
TACAGACCCAAAGCTGCCACATGCTCCTCGTATGTGAACCCCTTCATTGCTGGAATCATCCTCATGAACCTCCTGCGGTCACTCAACAATGACAACACATGCTTTCTGAGATATTGGGCCCAAAACTGTTGATGACACTTCAAGTATGGCCTGATTAACGTCTCATAAAGACTCAGAATTTTCTCCTTGCTTTTATATTCTATTCCCCTTAAAATAAATGACAACATTGCACTTGCCTTCTTTATCACAGACTCAACCTATAAATTAACCTTCCAGGAGTCAGACCCGAGTACACCTGATTCCCTCTGCACCTCTGATGTTTGAACATTCTCCCATGCAGATGACAGTCTACATTATTAGACGGGGATAGACAGGCGGTAGCTGGGCAGGAAAAAGAAGGAGAGATGGAGAGGGATGAAGGCATGAGAGAGCAGGGAAGGAAGGGTGTGGGGAAAGAGGAAGGAGAGTTGAGCATGGGATGAGTGGAGCACGGGAGGGGGATGGAGAGAGCTTGGGGTAGGTGGGGAAGGAGAGGGTGGGAGGAAAAGTGGACGGGGGTGGGAGAAGAGCGCAGCGGGGTGGGGGCAAATGGGAGGAAAGCGAGTGTTTTGTAATGAGCGACAGACACTATATAACCGAATAACCTCGGGTGTAGCGGCTCAGACTGACATCTCTGTGTATGGTGAGCACACCGCTCACCCGGCACCTCACTGAACTCCGTCCGGTTTCAACATCACAGTAAGTGTTGTCTCCGAATCTTCAGAACCAGGGAGCATTTACAATGGGGTTTGGCTTTTGTCGGGCTCGGGAGGGAAGTCAGTGGGAGAAGGGAACTCTGAAATCTTCAAATTAACAAATTAATTATTGACCAAATGGATTAAAAGAAACAATTACCTTCAACTACAAACATTCTCCAGTTGGTTTCTACTGAGACGCTGTAGAAAAACCTTTCTGCAGTGATATGCGAACTGTCCCCACAGGGCAGTGAAAGAGTCTCTCTCACTCTTCTCCCTCCCTGACACACACTCACTCACATACACAGGAAAAACTATTGAGAATACAGAACTACTGTAAGATATTGGCATTCGAAACATCGCCATGGACGATGCCACAGATCGATTCATTTAATTAAGTAGCAAATATATATATATTAAAACTACAGATATTGGGTGTTTGAAGTAAAATAAACTACTGGAAACTTTCAACGTCTAATAGCAATTGTAATAAGTAGACATTCAGATTGCAGACACTGGTGAACTTTCTTTTCTATATCATTGGTGTTTTAATGTTTTTTCCTGTTACAGAAATATTTAAATTCAGTGTTAAATTGGCTTTCTTCACAGTTGAAGGTGAGCGCGAAATGTTGAAGTAGTATTGTAGCGGGGTGCTACGCGCAGCGCTGAAATTACGACACGGAGTCGATAAACTGCAGCCACAGAAAAAGTTTATTTCAAAAACACAGTCTTGCTTTAAAGCCTGTCTCCCTCACTCGATACTTCGAGAGGCACGTAACTGAAACTCCTTGAGGCTATCTACCTTTGTCTCTGGCTCTGGCTAATTGTCAGCCGGTTCGAGTGTGCTAGTAATTGGGTTGCCACAGTTTGTTTGTTTTCAGCAGAGAAGCCGCTCCCTGCTCCGAGGAATGCCTGCGTGTCAGAATTTGCCCTGCAGACAGGCAGCAGCTTGCACACAGAAAATTGCACTGTGAGTCTCACAGAGCAGCAACATCGGCCCCTCCCCCATAGTTACTAAATGACCCTCGTCTGATGGTCTGGTGTGAAACTAGAAGAAAACGACTTGAAAATATACCCACAGGAAGACTAAACGTTCTTAGTGAATTAAGGTGAATTCAGCTTCTGTTCTTTATTTCTGATCTTTACTTCCAGTTGACACGTTACCCGTGTTTTGGATCAGTGATCAAGAAGTTACTTGCAAACAAGAGAACATTTGCAGATGCTGGAGCAACACACACAAAATGTTGGAGAAACTCAGCAGGCCAGACAGCATCTAGGAAAAGAGTGAACAGATGACGTTTTGGGCCAAAACCCTTCGGCAAGACTCCTTTCCCATATGCTGCCTGGCCTACTGAGCTCTTCCGGCATTTTGTGTGTATTGGAATAAGTTATTCGCTCTATTTTGTCTCTTCTGGCGGTCGTGGTATTTGTGTTCTTGCATTATCCTGTCTGCACGGTTGAGATTCTCCACAATTCATGTCAAGGTTAAAAACAGTTCCTGAATCAGGGGTTACGATTCCAAAGCAAGTGTGCAAAAAGATGTTTAGTCAACATGGCTTCTGTTTCTAAAACTTGTGACTTCAGATGAATGCGTGTCGTTTTTCTCGTGACTGTGTTTATTGTTGGTGTTTCGAGCTGATTTCCTCAACGTCCTTTAAAAGAAAAGACGTTGATTCTGTTCAAGGTCTCGGTACATAACAAACATTGGGGGCGGGGTGACCAGTTACAGAAAGCGACAGGCGGCATTGCAGAGCGAACACCATGATTTCACTGTGTGGGGCAGCAGGCTCGATGGGCTGAGTGGCCAATTTCTGCCTGGTCTGTGCACAAGAAAAGCTCTGACTACAGAGTTACTGTAAACTAAGTTAATAAGTACGGACCACGGCAAATAACCTACTGTTGAACAAAAAACAACTATTGCAGTAATTAAATCATCCAGAACGTTGACCGAGATGATAAGCAACAATGAACCTAGCACCGACCCCCACTGCACCCCACGAGTCACTGGTCTCCAGTCAGAGAGTCAAACCATCTTCCACCACTTACTGGCTTCTCCTGCAAAACCAATGTCCAAACCAATTTACCACCTCATTCTGAATGCCAAACCTTCTTGACTAATCTCCCAGGTGGGACTCTGCCGAATGTCTTGCTACATTGTACTGAACTATATATTTTTAATTCAGTAAATTAACTGTTCTCTATCCCAGAGCAGTAAGTGTCACGTTGTTCCAGTATGATAACTGACCAACAACATTATTGCACATTATACCTTCACTGCTCTGGGGAGAAACGAACCATAAAAGTTAGGAAATGGTGGGGGGGGGGGGTGGTGTAGAGACTTTGTGTAGCTGTGCTGTTGCCCATTGTCTGAGTCCAGGATCTGATGACCCCAGGGCTGCTGCAGGACCATCCACACTGCAAGTGTCCTCTCAGGGCAGTGAGAACGAGTCTGTTTCAAAAAGCCTCGGATATCCCTGTGAACACAGCCCCAAATCGGCAATGCCCAGAGTCCGGCTCTCTGGAAAGTGAAACGATAAAGATGGTTTCCCATCACTGACAAGTGGAGCAGCGGCATTACTGGCTCACAATGGCTGTTATTGTCCCAGGGATGAGGATGTGATCTTTGGCCGTCCAGCTGCACAGTTTGTTATTGGGGAACAGAGAAGAACACGGGAAGTGGATCTTCAGCCCGATGGACTCAATCGGAATTAATCCCCGAAGAGTCATCAGGAGGATGTGTCATATCACAGGCATACGTAGTGAATGTTGTTGGCTTTGTGGCAGCAGTACAATGCAATATATAATATTAGAGAAAAAACTGCATTACAGTAAATATCTGTTACTAAAAGTTAAATAATTATTGCAAAAATGAATTCAGTGAAGTAGGTTCATGGGTTCCATGTCAATTCAGAAATGGGATGGCAGAGGGAAGGAAGTGGTTCCTAACGAGTTGAGTGTGTGCCTTCAATCTCCTGTACCACCTTCCTAGTGATACCAATGAGAAGAGGGCATCTCCTTGGTGAAGCAGATCCCTAATGACTGATGCCGCCATTTTGAGGCATCGCTCCATGACGATGTCCTGGATGCTACGAAGGCTACTGCCCATGATGGAGCTGACTGAATTGACAACTTTCCTCAGAGTATTTCGATCCTGTGCAGTAGCTTCATCACTTCCCCCACCCTACCATATGAAGCAACGTGCAGACAGTTAGAACAATTTTTACGGTACAACTGCAGAAATCCGCTAGTATTTGGTCACATCCCAAATCCCATCAAACTCCTAATGAAATATAACGGCTGCCGTGCATTCTTTGTAACTGCAATGATATGCTGGGCCCTGGATAGATCCTCAGAGATGCTGACACACAGGGACATGAAGTTGCTCACTCTTTCCACTGCTGACCAAACAATGATGATTGTTGTGTGTGTGTGACCTCATTTTACCCATTCAGAAGTCCACAATTAGAACATTGGTCTTACCGATATTGAGTGCAAGTTTGTTGCTGCAACACCACTCATCCAGGTGATATATCTCGCTCCTGTTTGCCTTCTACTCACCATCTGAAAATCTGCCAACAATAGTGGTGTCATTAGCAAATTTGTCACTGGCATCTGAGCAGTGCCAAACTGCACAGCCATGGGTGCAGAGAGAGTAGGGCAGTGGGCAAAGCACATATCCTTGAGATGCACCAGTATCGATGGTGATGTGCAGGCGTTACATCCAAACTGCACAGATTGTGGTTTTCTGTTGAGGAAATTGAGGACCCGGTTGCAGAGGGAGGTAGAAAGGCCAGCGGTTCGAGCCTTTTGATCAGAACTGTCGGAATAATTGCATTACACGCTGAGCTCTGGTTGAGAAACAGCATTCTGATGTAAGTATCCATATTGTCAAGGTAATCCAAAGCCGTGTGAGGAGCGGATGAGATTGCATTGTGACCTATTGTGGATACAGGTAAATTACAGTGGGCCCAGGTCCTTGCTGAGAGAAGAGCTAATTCTAGCCATCGCAAACCTTTCAAAGCATTTCCTCACGGTAACTGTTATTGCTATGGACGATAATCATTAATGCAACTCACACAGCTCTTCTTGGGCACTGGTGTAATTGTTAGCCTTCAGTCTGCCTAACCAAAATGCTCCCACGAATGGAGCCTTTGTTGCAGCGCAGATGGAATTAAACACTGCCGGATAAACGTTTATGAAACCTGAACATTTTTCTTTGTTGTACTGCATTTATATCCTGTCCTTTAATTAGTAATTAAAATCAAAAGGATTTTTTTTCTCTTGTCTGTCTTTATCCTAAAATATTCATAGATGCATTTTACAAAAGAGGACACATCTACGATGTTGTGCTTTTCTCAGTCCGTGTGAAAATTTCCGGCTCAGAGCAATAGTTGATCCATGTAGCTGCAAAAATAGTAATTAGAGGGAACATTGGAGACCGAACCACGTTACATTCTATGCATATTAATCACGATTGAATATGGTACATTATCGTGCTTCCTGTTATAGAGGAGATGTTAAAAGTCAATAGAGTGGACAAAACAGTTTCACTGGGAGCCTCTCTGGTATCTAGGAAATAGTAATGAATAACGCAAGAAAAATTGATAATAATTTCGCCTTGTCCGTGGGAGCGTACTGTGAGGCAATGATGCTCAGGTGCTTAACAATACAGAACTAATTCTGAGCAGCGAATAACTAGACGGTCCATTTACTATAAATTCAAGAGCTTTTCGTTTTCGTTTCTCGAAAGATCACTATTAATGCCCCGATAATCACTTTTACTATATTTTCAGAACACTGTGTGTAGTACCTCCCCCATTATAGGTATGAGCAAGGATGAGATCTGGGCCAAATTGCGCAATTAAGCGTTCAGCATATCACGCATAATCTTGGATAATCCCAGTTCTGATACTGGGTCTTCCACAGTGTCTTGTTCCACAGATGCAATCTGCTGTACCGAGTTTCCAGCACTTTATAAGAGGACGCAGGAATATGGCATTGGGGCGAAAAAAAAATCAACCATGATTGAATGATGGAGGAGACTCGATGGACTGAATCACTTCATTCTGCTCTGATATCTTATCATGACTGAATGATGAGTCCTTCGTATCCCGTATCAGGATTTGTGACGTGTGAGGGACAATTACAGATTTGTTCCATGAGATTCTTTTATTTGTCTTCAGCGTTTAAATTTCAGTAAGATTCGCTTTTGAAAAAATTGAGCAGAAATATTTTTTTCTCCTTTGTATTGTTAATGTGCTTCATTATCTCTCTGGTTAAAGTTAGACCTGCGGTGAGAGATTTATTGGAAGAAAAGCCCACAGCTGGAAAGAAGCCACGAATGAGAACGAGGGAACAGCGACAAGTGAACCAGCCCGAGGACTGAGAGTACCAACTGAAGAGAACCCTCTGACTCAGAGTTTTCACTGATTCAGTCAGGAGAAAGTTTGGTGAGTCTCATTCACTCGAACACTGGTCCTGTAAACATTGCATATCTTTACAAAGGAAGGTACAAATTAGGTGGAATGCCTCGGTCAGACCAAGTTGCAATCACTCCAGGTCTGGTAATGTGCTTTCAGAAGCCCAGCTCTTTACAGTCACTCACATTCTCTGAGTCTTTGCTCATTTGAAGGTCCTGCATCATCTGAAGTAGCTTTTGGTCAGTTCTGATGTTTCCTTGTTACGTTATAATCATTTTAAAATGCGTTGACAATTTCATCCCTTTCTTAGAAGCTCCAAGTGTGTCGTATTGTAGTGATAGTAGAATTTGCTTCAAGGTAGCAAGAAAAGAGTGGTGGTTGAAGATTTCTCCTCGCAATGGAGGCGAGTAATTAACGGTGTGCCGTGAGGCTACAAGTTGGGACCTTTGACATTTGTTATTTTATAGCAATGATTTAGATAGATAGATAGATAGATAGATACTTTATTCATCCCCATGGGGAAATTCAACTTTTTTCCAATGTCCCACACACTTGTTGTAGCAAAACTAATTACATACAATACTTAACTCAGTAAAAAAATATGATGTGCATCTAAATCACTATCTCAAAAAGCATTAATAATAGCTTTTAAAAAGTTCTTAAGTCCTGGCGGTTGAATTGTAAAGCTTAATGGCATTGGGGAGTATTGACCTCTTCATCCTGTCTGAGGAGCATTGCATCGATAGTAACCTGTCGCTGAAACTGCTTCTCTGTCTCTGGATGGTGCTATGTAGAGGATGTTCAGAGTTTTCCATAATTGACCGTAGCCTACTCAGCGCCCTTCGCTCAGCTACCGATGTTAAACTCTCCAGTACTTTGCCCACGACAGAGCCCGCCTTCCTTACCAGCTTATTAAGATGTGAGGCGTCCCTCTTAATGCTTCCTCCCCAACACGCCACCACAAAGAAGAGGGCGCTCTCCACAACTGACCTATAGAACATCTTCAGCATCTCACTACAGACATTGAATGACGCCAACCTTCTAAGGAAGTACAGTCGACTCTGTGCCTTCCTGCACAAGGCATCTGTGTTGGCAGTCCAGTCTAGCTTCTCATCTAACTGTACTCCCAGATACTTGTAGGTCTTAACCTGCTCCACACATTCTCCATTAATGATCACTGGCTCCATATGAGGCCTAGATCTCCTAAAGTCCACCACCATCTCCTTGGTCTTGGTGATTTTGAGACGCAGGTAGTTTGAGTTGCACCATATCACAAAGTCCTGTATCAGTTTCCTATACTCCTCCTCCTGTCCATTCCTGACACACCCCACTATGACCGTGTCATCAGCGAACTTCTGCACATGGCAGGACTCCGAGTTATATTGGAAGTCTGATGTGTACAGGGTGAACAGGACCGGAGAGAGTACGGTTCCCTGCGGCGCTCCTGTGCTGCTGACCACCGTGTCAGACCTACAGTCTCCCAACCGCACATACTGAGGTCTATCTGTCAAGTAGTCCACTATCCAACTCACCATGTGAGAGTCTACTCCCATCTCCGTTAGTTTGTGCCTTAAGATCTTGGGCTGGATGGTGTTAAAGGCACTAGAGAAGTCAAGGAATGTAATCCTCACAGCACAACTGGCCCCCTCTAGGTGAGAGAGTGATTTGTGCAGCAAATACATGATAGCATCCTCCACTCCTACCTTCTCCTTATACGCAAACTGAAGAGGATCCTGGGCGTGCCTGGTTTGTGGCCTCAGATTCTGTATTATCAGCCGCTCCATGGTCTTTGGATGCGGTTGCACAAGGATTACTTGACTGGTAAGTTCGCAGAATGCACAACATTAGTAGTTCTGTTCACAGAGAAGATTATCGTAGCATCTAGGGGATCTAAATGGACAGGGGCTGGTAAAGAGATTGCAAAGCCAATCTGATCAGCAGCGGATTCATGCAGATGTTGGGGATCATGTGGAGGAAACAGCCAGAGGAAGTGGATGAGGCAGGTGCAGTTGCATAATTCAAAAAGCAGTTGGGGTGTGTAGATGGAGTGAAGAGGCCAGAAGGGAGATGGCCCCATCACAGGAAATTGTGACCATCTCAGTGGGCACTGTGGTTGGCATTGTCTCGTTGGGTTGAACACTCTGAATTAGGATTTTATTGCTCTGTGACTCTGTCAGTAGATGCGCCAGGTATCAGTGGACAGATATGGTGTGGAAGTGGTTACTAACAGGGAATGTTTGGTCCCCATGCCAAATGCTACAGGGGATGGAAATACTGTCATATTTGCAAAGTAGTCGTACTCTCTGACTCACTGTCTGCTTGTTGTGAAATTTAGAGCCTCACCAGCAGGTGGAGCTGTCCTGCAGAGCGACCAAAGTGTAAACAAGACGACGACAATCAACAATCGCCAGTCAGAATCAGAATGGACAAAGGTATGATCACAGGGATCTTTGAATTAAACTTTTGTCGAGTTTGTACACAATAGTTCCGATGAAAAAACTGACAGAGGTGTTAACAGTGCATAGAAAAGTTTCATCCAGCAGTGTCATTTATCCCACTGGTAAAGCGGCCTTGTGTAATTGATCAACCCAACAGTTCCAGCGCAGGGACCTGACACCAGTAATGGTCGAATCACTCCGCTCATCATACAAAGCTTCAGCTGAGTGAAAGGAGCAGGGGCTCCTGAATCAGGTGGTCGTGAGTGAAACACAGACAGGAATGTGACAGCGATCTTGTCGTTTATGTGAATGTTCAGGGTCAGGGTCCGTTTCACCTCCAGACAGACCCTGAGGTGTAAGACATCTTCAACTTTCACTTATAAAATTCAGAAGCAGATGATAGGAGCATTTCCGGGATTTCCGAGATTCTATGATTACACAGCATTTCAGGTTTTGGAAGGAAAGCTACCAACTCCCCCCTGGTGTTTCTTGCCTGCTACGCAAAGAAGGAGGGGTGTCACCGAAATCTGTTTTCTGTAGTGGAGCGGAGATCATTGCCGGTGCTGGGAATGGCTGAGGATCAGGAGGCAGCTCATTGTAGATACATTTGTGATCTGCTTCGGAGTTTTAACACCCCAGTGAATGTCTGGGCTGTGGAGAAATGGTGAACCTGAGTTTCTAAATATTTCCCTCTTGATATGATCTTCCACATTAATTTAAATGGCTGGGAAACCCGGCATAACCAATGACCAAATGTCTCTGTCACCTGTAGACATTGTGATTGTGCTCAAATCTGAGATTCCAGCTGGAATAAAAACGATGCTCCAGCCTGGAAACGGGTCCTTCGGCCCATATAATTCATGCTGATCTAAATGTCCCATTTTCCTGCAGTTTTCCCAAATTTCCCTAGTAAACTTCTTCTCCCCTTTTTCCTGCCCACATGCTCTCAATTTTGTAAGTTTATTTGTGTTTGCGGCCTCCTCTGGATGCATGTAATTTATACCCATCAGCCACCACGTGAAAAATGCCCCTTTGGTCCCTTTTAAATCTCTGCCCTCGAGTCTCAGACTCCCACACCCGGGAAAAAAGACTCTGACCATCTACCCTATCTGCACCTCTGATTACTGTATGTGTGTGTGTAAGGTTTCCCTTCAAGCTCCTGTGCTCCAGGGCAAGCTGCCCCAGCTCAACCATATAACACAAAAAACAACACCCTAGCCCAGTACCGTGGTGTTCATTCTTCACTTCACACTTTCCAGCTTCATCACCTCCATCCTATAGATTAGCAACTGCAACTACACACAAAGCTCTATAACCAAGACTTTGCCAATGACATGCATAGTTGTTACATGATGATCAGCAGGTAGGGGAGAAGATGGGAACCAGGGGAGAGGTCAGCATAGATCACAAGGGAATGGTCAGCCTGCGACCCAGGGGACCGGACAACGTGCGTCTCAAGGGAATGGTCAGTCTGTGACCAAGGGGACTGGAGAAAGCAACTCCAGTCCCCTTGTCCAGTCTCCAGCCCCTCGTGTGACAAAGCAACTGGAGAATGTGTGATCCAGCAGACTGGACCATGTGTAATCCCGTTGCTGGTCTTTGTGTGACACAGACTACTGGACAGTTAGTGACCGAGGGAGATTTTAGCTTGTGGAAGATAATCACAGTGATATATCCCAGTATCACCGGACACCGGTGCATTATGATCCCGTGGTCATCCGTGCGTTCAACTGCTGTGATTAGTATTACTGTGCTTATCGTGCTATTTTACTGGGAGTAAATGTGTCCAGTCACCGGCTTATCGGGATGATCACCTGACAGGGTGTACGGTTCACATTAACCAGCACATTTCCACTCCAAATCTGGTCACAACACAGAGAGAAAAAAAAACACACAACAACTACACTAAACTACACACTAATCTAGGACTGCATAAAGTGCACAAAACAGTGCAGACATTACAATAATAATATACGTGACAGTAGGGCAGTAAGGTGTCAGGCCAGGCGCTGGGTATTGCGGAGTCTGACAGCTTGGGGGAAGAAACTGTTACATAGTCTGTCCGTGAGATCCCGAATGCTTCGGTGCATTTTCCCAGATGACAGGAGGGAGAAGAGATTGTATGAGGGGTGCATGGATCCTTTATAATGCTGCTGGCTTTACCGATGCAGCGTGTGGTGTAAATGTCCGTAATGGCGGGAAGAGAGACCCCGATGGTCTTCTCAGCTGACCTCACTATTCGCTGCAGGGTCTTGCGATCTGAGATGGTGCAATTTCCGAACCAGGCAGTGGTGCAGCTGCTCTGGATGCTCTCAATACAACCACCTTAGAATGTGATGAGGATGGGGGGTGGGAGATGAACTTTCCTCAGCCTTCGCAGAAAGTAGAGATGCTGCTGGGCTTTCTTTGCTATGGAGCTGGTGTTGAGGGACCAGGTGAGATTCTCCGCTAGATGAACACCAAGAAATTTGTTTTGTTCAGATTCAGAGACAGGCTGCTGGCTCTGCACCAGTCCGTTAGCTGCTGCACCTCCTCTCTGTAAGCTGACTCGTCGTTCTTGCTGTGTGTTGCAGCACAGTCGTGGGTCAGCAGAGTGAAAAGCAGTGGTCTGTGCACACAGCCGTAGAGTGACTCCGTGCTCAGTGTGATGGTGTTGGAGATGGAAAATTAATCCAATTTTGTATCTGTAGGCAGGTTCAAGACACGGTTTTTTGTTGAGTTGGGTGAGAGCGGTGGAGACGAGGGATATCTGAGTTCAAGCCTACATTTTCCTTTTTATATTCACAGAGCCAGAGTTTACAATCTCCGACCTCCTGGCACAGGGGGAGGAATATCGACTGTACCAACTGACAAAGTTCTACGGGGACAGACTCAAACAAGCAATTGAAGAAAAGGTTGAGAGACTGGGTTGGATGTTGACAAAGGAGGGACATTTCAGTAGAGAAGAAAATGAGGTGAGTGCAGTTCGTGTATTGTCAATGATCTGCTGGTATCAGGGGGAATAGTGATCAACATTAATCTCCTGCACGTTTTAGGAGATCGACTTGGGAATGGAGACTTTGATCTCTGACTTGTCTCTCGCAGATCTGGTTTCAGTTTTTAAGGTGGGGAGCACTGGGAACTGCAGGTTTAGCATCACCTTTTCTTGTATCACCTGCTGTATTTATCAGTGTGAAGTAAGAGCAGTGGCTGCATATCTGGACTTCCAAAAGGCATTCGGTCTGAAACTAATTTCAAATCTTGGCTGAATCATCGGGTAGCTTCACATCATCTCATTAATCCAGGATGAGCATTAAACTGTCAATTGGGCCAACCGGCTTCACTGCGGTACCTGAGGGAGGGAAACCAGCTAATCACAGCTTGTCTTGGTTCCGTGAGTTCCCAAACAATGTGTGGCTGACTTGTCATAGTCACAGCAAAGTACAGTGCAGAAACAGGCCTTTTGGCCCATCTATTCCATGCCAGACTACAGAATCTACTTATTCCCATTGACCTGCACCGGGCCATGGCGCTCTATACGCTCATTACGCAAGCATCTATTCAGAATTCTCTTAACCACTTGCACTACTTGCCCTGCTAGCTAGTTTTGCACTCTCACCACCCTCTGAGTAAACCGGTTTCACTTTTGTACCCTTTGAAATTTTCACCTTTCACCCTTTGGTGATAACCTCTTGTTGTAGTACCTCTTTACCTCAGTACAAAATGCCTGCTTGCATTTATCCTACCTATATCCCAATGTAATTGTGTACACTTCTATCAAATCTCCGCTCAGTCTTTCATGTTCCAATGAATAAAGTCCTAATCAGTTCACTCTTTTCTTATAACTTAGGTCTTCCAGTCCAGGTAACATCCTTGTAATGTTTTTTTTTTCTGTACTCTTTCAAACATTTCCATCTGTCCTGCAGGTAGGTGTGCAGAACTGCACATAATATCCAAATTAGGCCTCTCCAACGTCTTATACAACATCATATTGTACACGATATTTTCAATTACCAGGGATAATGCGCTAAGAAACTTACTTTCAGAGCCTATCAACATTTGCTGCTACTTTCAATGGCTTATGTACCTGTATTCCCAGATCACTTTGTTCTACCGGTCGCTGTGTAAGATCTACCCTGATTGGTCCATCCAAAGTGCAACATCTTGCACCTGTCTGCATTAAATTGCATCGGCCCCTTTTAAACCCATTCTCCGGTTGGTCCAGACCTCACTGCAAGCTCTTGTAATCTACCTCTTTGTCAACTGCTCCTTCCCAATGTTGGAGTCATCAGCAAATTTGCTGATGCTCTTAACCGTAATTTCATCCAGATCATTGATATAGATGACAAACAACAACAGGCACAGCACCGATTCCCGTGACACTGCACGAGCTACAGGTGCCAAACAGAAATGCAACAGTCTATAGTGACACTCCGGATTCTTTCCAAAAAGTTAGTGTCTAATCCAGTTTACTACTTTATCTTGAATGCTAAGCAACTGAATCTTCCAGACCAACCTCCTATACGGGACCTTGTTAAATACCGTGCTGAAGTCCATGTAGACAATATCCACAACCTTGCCTTCATCAACTTTCCTGGTAACTTCCTCGAAAAACTCTGAGATTGAATAGATGTGAAAGATCACGCACAAAGCTGATATCTTATGACCACAAACATCAATAGTTTGATCTAAAAGGGCAGAAGAAAGCACAAAACATAAAATAAATCTGGTGATATCTGATATCTCATGATCCCAAAAAATCAACAGGTTGTCCTGAAAGGGAAGAAGATCAATAGGATTTCCTGAAAGGGAAGGGGCAAACAAAAAAAAACTGCTATCTTGCTGAATATCTGACTAATGAGAGACAGGGACACACCATTTCAGGTCACTCTCCTTGGAGCTCACAAACAGTGATTGTCTTGTCCTAGATCTGACCTATTCAGCCATGAGTGGTATTAGAAAATCAAGTGTGTTACACCCGTGAGTAACTCTGTTCTCATTGGGATTCATTGGCGCTGTCTGTAATGAATCACACAGGCATTATCCAAAGGCGAGAGTTAATCTGTAAATCTGATGCTGATCTATAAATTCATCATCTGGAGACGTCTGATTTACTGGTTAAATTTCTTTCACAACTGTAACTCCTCAGACCTGGTAGCAGTGAAACTGAGGGATTATTTTACAGTGCAGTGGGCCATCAGGGAATTATGCTGATTTATTTCAGTACAGCACAGTACAGGCCCTTCGGCCCACAATGTTGTGCTTACCCTTAAACGCTGCCTCTCTTATTTCTCAGAGCGATGTCCTAAGCCCATCCATATTCAGTTACCTTAATTCCATCATAGGTGTATGTTGCTTGAAGACTATTCAATGATTAATTCATAATTCCTCAGTTAATCAGGAAGCCCATGCCTGCATTCAGGAAGTCATTACCATTTTACGGTATGAGTGCCAGGCAGTAACCATCTCCATTATAAGATAGCCGCACTGACATTTCTTAATCTTCTTTTGTCTTTATACATCATAAGGCCATAAGGCATCAGAGCACAATTGGCCATTAGGCCCATCGATTCTGCTCTGCCATTACATCATGGGTGATTTACTGTCCCTCTCAACCCCATTCTCCTGCCTTCTCCCAGTGAACTTTGCTGACCAGACTAGTCAAGAAGATACCAACCTCTGTTTTAAATATACTCAATGACCTGGTCTCCGCAGCTGTCAGTGCCAATGAATTCTACAGATTCACTACTCCTCGGCTAAATAATATCCTCATTTCTGTTCCAAATGGACGTCCCTCTAACCTGAGGCTGTTCCGTCTGGTTCTAGACTCCCCCACGTAAAAACAACATCTCCACATCCTCTCAATGTCTTTCGATATTCCACAGGTTACAATTAGATTCCCCCTCATCCTCCCACACTCCAGCTATTACAGGTGCATCCAGGATCCATTCCCATCAAAATCTGGTTTAACATCACTGGTTCTGTTCGTTTTGATTCCTCTCTGGATTTTTCACAACGCCATCACATATTTTCTCTGATCAGGGGATCAAAATATGCAAGTGCGGTCTGGCGAGTGCTTGTTCTTATATTCTGATCCTCTCGAAGTGAATGCTGGCATTGTATTTGCCTTTCCGAACACAGACTCAACCTGCACGGAATCCTGCACCAGGTCTCCAGAGACTCTTTACAACTCCGATTTCTGAATTTTCTCCCAGATTCAAAAATAGTCTACGTCTTCATTATTTCTGCTAAAGTATATGGCCATGTCCCTCACTATACTACATTCCAATTGCAACTAATGTGTCCATTTTTTCATCGGTCTATGTGGGACACCTGGTCAAAGGTCCTCGGGAAGTCCAAGTAAACAACTTGCACTGACTCTCCGTTGTCGACCCAGCATGCTGTTCTCTCAAAAAATTCCAACAGTTCTGTCAGGCAAGATTCCCTCCCATGGATGTTGACCTTTTTCTTATCATGTGCGTCCAAATACCCCGAAACCTTATCCTCAATTATCGACCGCAGACATCTTCCCAAACGCTGATCAGACTAACTGGCCGATAGTTTAAAATGATCAGTCCTCCGGAACCATTCCAAAATCCAGTGATTCTTGAGCGATCATTACTAATGTCTCCACAATCTCTTCAGCCTCCTCCTTCAGAAGCAATCGGGTGAGTTGATCTGGACTCATCTATCTTCAGAACTTTCAGCTTCCCAAGCGCCTTCTCCGCAATAATTGCAAATACACTCACTTCTGCCACCTGACATTCTCCAATATCTGGCACGTTCTAGTGTTTTTACAGTGAGGACTGACGCAAAATGCCGACTAATACCTTCCAGCATTTCCTTGCCCCCTGACAGTACCTCTCCACTGTCATTTTCCGGTGGTTCAATATCCACTCTCCTCTCTTTCAATCTTCATATATCAGACGGACGTTTTGGTAAGCTATTTTACATCATTGTCTAGCCTGCCATCATATTTCATATTTTCTCTATTTATGGCTTTTTAATTGCCTTCTGTTGATTTGTAAAAACATCCCAGTCCTCCAGCTTTCTACTATATTTTGTAATTTTCTGTGCCGTCTCCTTTGCTTTTGTGCTGCTTTGACTACCTCGTCAGCCACGGTTGATCATCCTCCCTTTAGAATAATTCTTAATCATTGTGATTGTTTGTCCTCCGAGAAACTTCAGCCATTCCTGCTCTGCCATTGTCCCTGTTAAGTGTCATTTTCGAATTTATTTTTGCCCAGCTCCTCTCTCATACTCAGTTAATTCCTTTATTCTACTGTAGCACTGATACCTCTAACTTTACTTTCTCCCTTTCAACCTGCTGGCTGAGTTCTGCTATTTTATGATCACTGCCTCTTAAGGGTTTATTTAGCTGAAGCTCCCTAATCAAATCTGGTTCAATACACAACACAGAATCCAGATCCGCCTTTCCTATAGTGGCCTCAACCATAGGCTTCTCTCAAAAGCCATCTCATAGGCATTCTATAAATTCCCTCACTTGGGATTCAGCACCGACCTGATTTTCCGAAGCTACCTGGATATTGAAACTCCCCGTGACAATTTTAGCATTGACCTTTTTCCATGCCTCTCCTCTCTCCCGTTGTAATTTGTAGCCCACATCCTGGCTACTGTAAACACGCCTGTATATAATTTCCATCAGGGTCATTTTACCTACGCAGTTTCTTAACATCCACATCGTCTAATCCGACATCACCTCTTTCTCAGGACTTTTCATTTTTAATGACAGCAGCTTCGACAAAACACTTTCACCTACCTGCATATCCTTTCGATTCAATATTTATCCTTGAATTTAAGCACCCAACTATAAACTTTTGTCAGCCACGATTCAGTGATGCCCGCCATCCATTTGTTTTTGCTCTCTCTCTCCCCTCTCTTCCGTTCTTGTTGTCACATCTTGTTGATGTAATGCTGCACATTGACAGATCAAGGAAATTAATCACATTGCATCTACTGCAGGGTGTCAGGAAATCCTTATTCTTACACACTATTGATTTAGAATTTCCTTCAGTTACTGTTTCTCTGTTAATGACTGAACCCAGAGAGGATGAGGTAGCAGACCAGTGACTGCATCTGTTCTGAAGCTACTGGGGCCATGAACAGATACTTTCCTGCACATTCTCCATGTCTGTCTGTCTGCTCCACAATAAGTCCATTGTTTCCTTTTGTAGAAAGTCACTGAGCTGACAGAGAAGGGAAACCGGACAGAGAGTTCCAGACTCTTCCTCAGTTTGGTGAATGGCAAAGGCTCCCGGGCCCGGAGGGCGATGTGGGAATCCTTTCTGATGTGGAGGACTGAGTTACCGAAGTTGGACAGAATACTGAGGGAAATACAGGAGCTCGGTATGTTAAAACCACGCACTGAACACAAAGGCACATTGAGATAAAGATTTCAGTTATTTTAATTATTTTAGCTCTGTTTCCATGGATTTTTTAAAATATTTAAACAGGTCCTGATCCACAGGAATACATGAACATCGGCCAAGGTTTATCGGAATTACCAACTCAGCTGGAAGGTGAGTGATCAAATGCACAGTTCCATCCACATCTCAAATGTTAGTCTGTGACTTGGCAAAGCCTGGGAATCAAAATTCGCCATTAATCATTCGCTGATCTCTGGATTCAAGTAACAATTCAACGAATCTCTCTTTGCAACCTGAATATTCTACAATATATTTTTCTATTAATCCAGCTGTTGGTTCTGATGAAGCCTTCACTTCAGGTCCTAACGCTCTGGGAATCCCAACACACCCCAGGCAGGCTCTTGATACACTGTTTGACCCAGTCCAGGTGACTTTTCTATCTTCAGACCTTTCATCTTCCAAGCCCCTTTTCCTTTGTAATAGCACTACACGCAATTCTGTTTGCTGATGTTCTTTACCTTTTGGAATTCTGCCAGTGACTTGCACAGAGTTTGTCTGACATTTCCTTTTCACCCGTTACTGCAACTACAGCAGCAGTTTCTAGTGGTCCGATATTGACCCTCTCCCTTTTTTCACTCTTCATATATCTGGGAAAGAAAAAAATATATACTTTGGTATCCTTTCTTATATTATTGACCATTTCCTTGCATTTCCTGCACATTCATGTATAACTAGGAGCATCTATAACATAGTTCCCTCCGACATGACCCTAGTCACTAGACTCGAGACACTAGAATACTACAGCACAGCACAGGCTCTTCGGCCCTGGATGTTGTGCCGACCCATGTATTCCTTTAAAAAGAGTACTAAACCCACACTACCCTGTGACCCTCTATTTTTCTTTCATCCAAGTGCCTGTCCAAGAGGTTCTTAAATACCCTTAATGTTTTAGCCTCCACCACCATCCCTGGCAAGTTGTTTCAGGCACCCACAACCCTTTGTAAAATCTTACCCCTGAGGTCTCCCCGAAACTTCCCTCCCTTAACTTTGTACATATGCCCTCTAGTGTTTTCTATTGGTGCCCTGGGAAACAGGTTCTAGTAATCTACCCTATCTATGCCTCTCATAATTTTTTAGACCTCTATCAAGTGCCCTCTCATCCTTCTACACTCCAAAGAGAAAAGTCCCAGCTCTGCTAACTTTGCTTCACATGACTTGTTCTCCAAACCAGGCAACATCCTGGTAAATCTCCTCTGCACCCTCTCCATAGCTTCCACATCCTTCCTATAATGAGGTGACCGGAATTGAACACAATACTCTAAGTGCGGTCTCACCAGCGATTTGTAGATTTGCAACTTGGCCTCTCTACTCTTGAACTCAATCTCCCTATTAATGAAGCCTAGCATCCCATAGGAGTTCTTAACTATCCTATCAACCCGTGCAGCGACCTTAAGGGATGTATGGATTTGAACCCCAAGGTCCCTTTGTTCATCCACACTCTTAAGTAACCAACGATTAAACTTGTACTCAGCCTACTTGTTTGTCCTTCCAAAATGCATCACCTCACACTTATCCGGATTGAACCCTATCTGCCACTTTTCTGCCCAAATCTGCACCCTGTCTATATCCTCTTGTAACCTTCGACAACCTACATCTCCATCCACAACTCCTCCAATCTTCATGTCATCCACAAATTTACTCACCCATTCTTCCACCTCTACATCCAGGTCATTTATAAAAATCACAAACAGCAGGGCTCCCAGGACAGATCCCTGCGGCACTCCACTAGTCACCGACCTCCAGGCAGAATACGTTCCTTCCACTACTACCCTCCGCTTTCTTCCTGTAAGCCAATTATTTATCCAAAAAGCCAAGGTTCCACTTATCCCGTGCCTCATGATTTTCTGGATGAGTCTCTCGTGAGGGACCTTGTCAAATGCCTTGCTAAAATCCATGTAGACCACATCTACTACCGTACCTTCATCAATTGCTTTATGTTACCTCTTCAAAAACTCAATTAGCCTCGTGAGGCACGACCTTCCCTTCACAAAGCCATGTTGACTCAGACATTAAATTCCAGGCACCCAGGACTCTGTTAAAAAACTACCCACAATTGCTGTAAATTTACCCCATCTCACCTTAACCAAATGCCCTCTGGTACCAGAAACCAGTCATATATATAAAAAAAAACAAAATATAGGCTGTCGACCCAAACTCTCATCTCTCAAACTTGTACACCTCAGTCAGATCTCTATTCTAACTCCAGAATAATCAAACCAGGTTTATCAAACCTCTACTTGTAGCACATGTCACCGAACCCAGGCAACATCCTGATGAACCTGTTCTGCACCCTCTCCAATCCTTCCAAGAGTTGGACAATCAGAAGTGAACACAATACTCCAGATGCTCCCTAAAACCATAAGACCTAGTAGCAGAATTAAGCCATTTGGCTCACTGAATTTGCTCTTCAATTCCTCTCTACCCCATTATCCCAGGAAACGTCAACGCTCTTCCTAATCAGGAACATATCGACCTGCATTTTAAATATATCCAATGAAGTGACTTCCTCAGCCGTCTATGACAATAATTTCACAGATTCACCACCCGCCATCCAAGAAATTTCTCCCAGTTTGTGTCCCCGGCAGCCAGGACATTTCCCCACAGTTCTCAAGCATGTTAATATTCTGTATGAGCCTCCCATGTGGGACTTTGTCAAACACTCTACTAATATACAAGTAGACAATATCCATGTGTAACTTCATCCATCACCTTTGTCACCTCCTGGAGGAACTCAAACAAGCTGGCAAGACACAAACCCGACCCAAAGCCTTGCTACTGAACCCCAAATCACCTCATACATCCTCTCTGTCATACTCCCATGGGGCAGAACATATAAAAGGCTGAAGGTATGTACCACCAGCCTCAACGACAGCTTTATTCTGCATTTATAAGACTACTAAATGGTCACCTACTATGTTATTATTGGCTCTTAACAATAATAATACAATTTTATATCTAAAATTATAGCATCGTACATCTCGTAACTAATAACAACTCAGATAACAACTTAGATAACCACAATATACTCACAGGAGAGCAGACAGAATACTGTTCGGGTTTGAACAATAGATAACAGATGATGTCATTCTATTTCAAACGCTGTGGAAAGCAGAAAACTTTCAGTGTTATATTGTCAATCAAAAGCAAAATCTGATTCTGTTCCTCGTGTGCTTAAGAGAAGTTCCAAATATATATAAAATTCATACAATACTTCTGAAATTTCTACAACTGATGAAACATTCGCGTAAAATAATCGTCCTATTAACAACCACAGAGGAACAATGACCACTATCAAAATAAATGGAGCGATTTTCCAGAGCGACTCAATAAGCCCACTGTGGTTATGTCTAGCTTTAAGCCCACTCATAATTTACTGAAACAGATAAAAATCAGGTATCTCATCAGAAAAAATATACGAATTATACCTTGACACAGCTATACATTGATGATTTGAAATTATTTGCTCTTGCATCAGTAAAGCTGAAATAAACAATTCAAATATTGGAACTAATTTCCAAATATATAAGCATGAACTTTAGACTAGGAAAGTACAGAACATGATTAAACATAAAGAAAGATGCAATAGAACCAGTAGAATATCAAACAGAGCATCAGGATGCAATGCAACAGAATATGAAATGGATATTTAGGATATCAGTAAGCAAAGAAAATAGATAATAGTGTGATAAAGGAAAACCTTCCAACAAAATTTACTGCAGTGAGTACAGAGAGCTTGGTAGGAAGTTGAAAAACAGGAGATAGAGGGTAGTAATCTCCGGATTGCTGCCTGTGCCACGTGCCAGTGAGGGTAAGAGTGCGATGCTCTGGCAGATGAACACGTGGCTGAGAAACTGGTGTAGGGGGCAGGGTTTCAGATTTCTAGATCATCGGGACCTCTTCAGGGGCAGGTGGGACCTGTACAAGAGAGACGGGTTACACCTGAACTACAAGGGCACCAATATACTTGCAGGGAGGTTTGCTAGTTTTATTGGGGAGGGTTTAAACTAGATGGGAACCAGAGTGCCAGAGCAGATAGTGGAACGGGGGTAAAAATAAATGATGTTGGTAGTTCATGCAAAGTCACAAATAGCAAGGTTGTGTGTGGTGGTAATAATATTCTGAGGTGTGTATATTTCAAAGCGTGGAGTATTGTGGGAAAGGCAGACGAGCTGAGGGCCTGGATTGACACATGGAATTACGACATCATAGCCATTACTGAAACATGGCTACAGGAGGGGCAGGACTGGCAGCTCAATGTTCCAGGGTTCCAATGTTTCAGACGTGATAGAGACAGAGGGATGAAGGGTGGGTGGTGGCTTTGCTAGTCTGGGTAAATATTACAGCAGTGCTTCGGCAGAACAGATTAGGTGGCTTGTCTACTGAGGCCATATAGGTGGAGCTGAGAAACAGGAAGGTATGACCACATTAACAGGGTTGTATTATGGACTACCCAATTGTCAGTGAGAATTGGAGGAGCAAATCTGCAAAGAGATAACAGACAACTGCAGGAGACAGAAATCTGTGATTGTAGAGGATTTTAATTCTCCACACATTGATAGGGACTCCCATACTTTTAAACGTCTAGATGGGTTAGAGTTTGTAAAATGTGTTCAGGAAAGTTTTCTAAATCAATATATAGATGTACCAACTAGGGAGGATGCAATATTAGATCTCCTATTAGGAAATGAGTTAGGGCAGGTGACGGAAGTGTGTGTAGGGGAACACTTTGGTTCCAGTGATCATAACATCATTAGTTTCAACTTGATCATGGATAAAGATAGATCTGGTCCTCGGGGTGACGTTCTAAACCTGAAAAGGGCCAAATTTGAAGAAATGACAAGGGATCTAAAAATCGTAGATTGGGACAGGTTGTTCTCTGGCAAGGATGTGATTGGTAAGTGGGAGACCTTCAAAGGAGAAATTTTGAGAGTGCAGAGTTTGTATGTTCCTGTCAGGGTTAAAGGCAAAATGAATAAGAATAAGGAGCCTTGGCTATCGAGGGATATTGAAACTCTGATAAAGAAGAAGAGAGAGATGTATAACATGTATAGCAACAGGGAGGAAATAAGATGCTTGAGGGGTATAAAAAGAGTAAGAAAATACTTAAGAAAGAAATCAGGAGGGCTAAAAGAAGACATGAGGTTGATTTGGCAGTCAGGGTGAACGATAATTTTAAGAACTTCTACAGGTATGTTAAGAACAAAAGGATAAAAGGGGATAAAATTGATCCTCTTGAAGATCAGAGTGGTCGGTTATGTATGGAATCAAAAGAAATGGGAGAGATATTAAATGGGTATTTTGCATCTGTATTTACTAAGGAAACTAGCATGGAGTCTATGGAAACAAGGCAAACAAGTAGGGAGGTCATGGAACTTATACAGATTAAAGAGGAGGAGGTGCTTGCTGTCTTGAGGTAAATCAGAGTAGATAAATCCCCAGGACCTGATAGGGTATTCCCTCGGACCTTGAAGGAGACCAGTGTTGAAATTGCAGTGGCCCTGGCATAAATATTATGTCGATATCCACGGATCGGGTGCCAGAGGATTGGAGGATAGCTCATGTAGTTCCGTTGTTTAAGAAAGGCTCAAAAAGTAAGCCGTGAAATTATAGGCCGGTATGTTTGACATCGGTAGTAGGTAAATTATTGGAAGGAATACTAAGAGATAGGATCTCCAGGTATTTGGATAGACAGGGACTTATTAGAAAAAGTCAGTATGGCTTTGTGCATGGTAGATCATGTTTAACCAATCTATTAGAGTTTATCGAGGAAGTTATCAGGAAAGTGGATGAAGGGAAGGCAGTGGATGTTGTATACATGGACTTCAGTAAGGCCTTTGACAAGGTCCTGCATGGGAGGTTAGATAGGAAGATTCAGTCGCTAGATATACATGGAGAGATAGTAAATTGGATTAGACATTGGCTCAATGGAAGAAGCCAGAGAGTGGTAGTGGAGGATTGCTACTCTGAGTGGAGGCCTGTGACTAGTGGTGTGCCACGGGGATCTTTGCTGGGTCCATTGTTATTTGTCATCTATCTCAATGATCTGGATGAGAATGTGGCAAATTGGATCAGCAAATTTGCTGATGAAACAAAGATTGGAGGTGTAGTGGACAGTGAGGAAGGTTTTCAAAGCTTGCAGAGGGATTTGGACCAGTTGGGGGAATGGGCTGAAAAATGGCAGATGGAGTTTAATGCGGACAAGTGTGAGGTATTGCACTTCGGAAGGTCAAACCAAGGTAGAACATACAAAGTAAATGTTAGGACACTGGGGAGGGCAGTAGAACAGAGGGATCTGGGAGTATAGATACATAATTCCCTAAAAGTGGTGTCACAAGTAGATAGGGTCATAAAGAGACCTTTTGGTACATTGGCCTTTATAAATCAAAGTACTGAGTATAAGAGTTGGAATGTAATGGTGAGGTTGTATAAGACATTGGTGAGACCGAATTTGGAGTATTGTATGCAGTTTTGATCACCTAATTGCAGGAAGCATATTAATAAGGTTGAAAGAGTGCAGAGAAGGTTTACAAAGGTGTTGCCGGGACTTGAGAAAAAAAAACAGTGGTCATGGGTTAAGGGTGAAGGGGGAAAAGTTTAAAGGGAACATTGGGGAAGGTGCTTCTTCACGCAGAGAGTGGTGGGAGTGTGGAATGAGCTGCCAGATGAAGTGGTGAATGCGGGCTCACTTTTGACATTTAAGAAAAACTTGGACAGGTATATGGATGAGAGGTGTATGGAGGGATATGGTCCAGGTGCAGGTCAGTGGGACTAAGCAGAAAAATGGTTCAGCACAGCCAAGAAGGGCCAAAAGGCCTGTTTCTGTGCTGTAATGTTCTATGGTTCTATGGTTCTATCTGAGGTGAAGGAGGTGCTGTTGTGCCTTCTTTCACCACACAATTGATGTGTACAGACCACGTGAGGTTCTCAGTGATGTGAATGCCGAGGAACTTAAAGCTGTTCACTCTCTCAACCCCACATCCATTGATGTCAATAGGGGTTAGCCTATCTCCATTCCTCTTGTCTTTGTGACATTGCATCCAGCTCCTTTGTTTTTGCGACATTGAGGGAGAAGTTGTTTTCTTGTCACCACTGTGTCAGGGTGGTGACTTCTTCTGTGTCGGCTGCCTCGTTATTATTTGAGATTTGGCCAATAAATATAGTATCCTCAGCAAATTTAATTAGCAGATTGGAGCTGTGGGTAGCGACACTGTCATGCGCATACAGAGAGTAAAGGAGGGAGCTTAGGACACAGCCCTCTCTTTCAATCTTTTTATTAATATTTAGAATATTATGAATGAGATACAATTCAAATAATGGTAAGGGATTACAAATATATAGACTCCCATTATACATAAAGAAATACATAAACAATGAATAGAGCATAAGTAAGTTTCCCAAAACATAAACCATATAGTATATATATGAACAAGGTAAGTTTAGATATTCCATAATATATAGTATAAAAAAGAGAAAAAAAAATCTATCTAAGAAAGTTAGCTAATCTACTAATCTAGTATCGAGAAAAAGAAAAAAAAACAAAGAAGAAAAAAAAATAAAAAAAACTTTTAAAAAGAGAAAAAAAAAGGGCTGTTCATAGTATCTCACGAGTATACATAAACATCAATGACGTCAACTCCGATCCTTTCAACATACATACGATTAAAGCTGAAAAAAAAACAATAAGCCCGGCACAGGGCCATTACATCATATGAAAATATTGAATAAATGGTCTCCATATCTTTTCAAATTTAATAGAAGTATCAAATACAGCACTTCTAATTTTTTCTAAATTTAGACATAACATAGTTTGAGAAAGCCAATGAAATACCGTGGGAGGATTAATTTCCTTCCAATTCAACAAAATAGATCTTCTAGCCATCAAAGTGAGAAAAGCAATCATTCGACAGGCGGAAGGAGATGTGAAGTAAGTCCATCATCGGTAAACCAAAAATTGCGGTAATAGGATGGGGTTGTAAATCAATGTTCAATACCGCCGAAATAATATCAAAAATATCTTTCCAATATTTTTCCAAAATCGGACATGACCAAAACATATGAGTTAAAGACGCGATTTCTAAATGACATCTGTCACAAATAGGGTTTATATGAGAATAAAAATGAGCTAATTTATCCTTGGACATATGGGCCCTATGTACAACCTTAAATTGTAATAATGAATGTTTGGCACATATAGATGATGTATTAACTAATTTAAGAATTCTATCCCAATTCTCAATAGGAATAATATCATTTTTGGTCTTATCAAAGGGCACTGAACGTATCTTCATAATTATATTATAAAGTTTTGATATAAGCCCTTTTTGAAAAGGGTTTAATTCAAACAAACTTTCCAAAGTATCTGAAGACAGAGAATTTGGGAACGAAGGAAGTACCGTACTTAAAAAATGCCTAACCTGTAAGTATCTAAAAAAATGAAATCTAGGCAAATTATATTTATTAGCTAGTTGCTCAAAGGACATAAAACAGTTGTCCAAAAATAAGTCGGAAAATCTTAATAATCCCTTAGTTTTCCAAGCCAAAAAAGCATGATCTATAATTGAGGGATGGAAAAAACAATTAGATACAATAGGACTATTTAACATGAATTGAGTCAACCCGAAAAATTTCCGAAATTGAAACCATATACGTAAGGTATATTTAACTATCGGGTTGTCAATTCGCTTCGGCAATTTAGAAAGAGCAAAAGGGAGAGATGTCCCTAAGATAGAACCCAGAGCATAAGCAGAAACCGATTTGGTTTCCAAACTCACCCAATGAGGGCCAAAAGGACCATCCCATTCTTTCAACCAACATATCAAATATCTAATATTAACTGCCCAATAATAAAATCTGAAATTGGGTAATGCCAACCCACCATCCTTCTTTGTCTTCTGTAAGTATATTTTACCTAACCTGGGATTTTTATTCTGCCATATATATGAAGAAATTTTTGAATCAACATTAGTAAAAAAGGATTTCGGAATAAAAATTGGTACCGCTTGAAAAACATATAAAAATTTAGGTAAAATAACCATCTTAATAGCATTAATCCTACCTATCAGAGATAAAGATAATGGTGACCACTTAGTAAACAAACCTTTAATCTGATCAATTAAGGGTAAAAAATTAAACCGAAATAATTCTTTATGGTTTTTGGTAATTTTAATCCCTAAATAAGTAAAAGAATCATTAGCTAATTTAAAAGGTAAAATACCATAATTTGGGACCTGTCTATTCAAAGGAAACAATTCACTCTTATTAAGATTTAACTTATACCCAGAAAACTCACTTAATTGAGCCAACAATGATAAGACTGCTGGAATAGATTTCTCAGGATTAGAGATGAATAATAATAAATCGTCTGCATATAAAGATACCTTATGAATATCTGTTCCACGATTAATACCCAAAATATCCTGTGATTCTCTGATGGCAATTGCCAAAGGTTCTAAAGCGATGTTAAATAGTAATGGACTAAGAGGACAACCTTGTCTAGTGCCCCGAAATAAACGAAAAAATGGAGATCTTTGATTATTAGTAAACACCGAGGCTACTGGAGTTTGATATATCAGTTTAATCCAAGAAATGAAGGTCGGACTAAAATTAAACTTCTCCAACACATAAAATAAGTAGGGCCATTCAACTCTATCAAATGCTTTTTCCGCATCTAATGATATAACACATTCTGAAGTATTATGTGAAGGAGTATAAACAATATTCAATAATCTCCTAACATTGAAAAAAGAATAGCGATTTTTAATAAAACCGGTTTGGTCTTCCGAAATAATTTGGGGTAATACCTTCTCCAACCTAGAAGCCAGCAACTTGGAAAAAATCTTAGAATCCACATTCAATAAAGATATTGGTCTGTAGGATGCACAATCAGTAGGGTCTTTATCTTTCTTCAGTATTAAAGAAATGGAAGCTCTATAAAAAGATTGTGGCAACTTCCCCAATCTAATTGCTTCTTCAAACACCTTGCATAGCCAAGGAGATAGAGTATCAGAAAAACATTTTAAAAATTCTACTGTATACCCATCTGGACCTGGTGCTTTCCCAGAATTCATTGAGGAAATAACCCCTTTAATTTCCGCATCCGTAAACGGAGTATCTATTACTGAAATATCATCAGATGATAGTTTTGGAAAATTCAATTTCCCGAGAAAATCACACATGGTATTATGATCCTGAGGGAATTCAGATTTATACAGGGAGGTATAAAAGTCTTGAAAAGACTTATTTATGTCATCATGGTTAACTGTCAAATCCCCATTCTGCTGTCGAACCTTAGTAATCTGGCGTTTAACTGAAACATTCTTCAGCTGACTAGCTAACAGTTTTCCTGATTTATCACTATGTATATAGAAATCAGATTTGGTTTTCATTAATTGATTTTCTATCGGAGATGTAAGTAATAAACTATGTTCCATTTGAAGTTCAACCCTTTGTTTATAAAGTTCCATGCTAGGAGTAGTCGAATATTTCTTGTCAATCTCTTTAATTTTATCAACCAGTAAAAAAGTTTCCTTCTTAATGCGTTTTCTCAGACCAGCAGAATACGAGATAATCTGTCCACGTATATACGCTTTTAAAGTATATAAAGCGATGGAATAAAACAAGAGTCAATAAAAAAATAATCAATTCTCGAATAGGAGTGATAAACATGTGAGAAAAAAGAAAACTCTTTGTCATTAGGATGACGAAATCTCCAAATATCAAAAACTCCATTATCAGTCAAAAAGGAGTTAATACAAGTGGCCGACTTATTGGGTAGAGTCTGAATAGGTGTAGATTTGTCCATCAAAGGAATTAGACAACAATTAAAGTCACCACCCATTATTAACTTATATTCATTTAAATTAGGTAAAGAAGTAAATAAGGACTTAAAGAAATCAGGACAATCCACATTCGGGGCATAAACATTAACCATAGCAACCTTTTTATTACCGAGTAAACCCGTAATTAACAAAAATCTACCATTCGGATCCGAAAGGATATCGTGTTGAACAAATGTAATAGAGGAGTCAATAAAAATTGAAACTCCCTTAACTTTGGCATTCGAATTCGAATGATACTGTTGACCCCGCCAAGACCTAAAAAAGCGATATTTGTCCTCCTTCCTCACATGAGTTTCTTGTACAAAAATAATATGAGCATTAAGTCTTTGGAATACTTTGAAAATCTTCTTTCGTTTAATCGGATGGTTTAATCCATTAGTATTCCAAGACACAAAGTTAATGGTTTGAACCATGTTTCTAAAGTCATCCCTTTGGTATATAAAGGGTTAACCATGTTATAAACTCATGCATCCGGAAGAGGGACAAAAATAAAGAGCGGACCCGGAAGTGACGACATCGTAGACATATTTGTAGTTCATGAACAGCCCAAGTAAAAAAACTAAAACAAATTGATAAGAAAAAAATTAAAAAAGAAAACAGACCAACCCCCACCCCCGTATGAAAAAGAAAAAAAGCCAAAATATGGCTAGAAAAAAGAAAAAATGAAACTAACTCTACCCCCATATCAGCGGCAGACCACTCCGTGTTTAACGGATATATATAAAAAACCACCCGAACTTTAAGAATTATGATCGCAGTACTAAAAACTGCGCTTCTTAATATGCTGAGTTGTAAAGAAAAAGGGAATAAAATCATTAAAAGTTTATAAATCGGGTTATAACCCAAACAAATCAAGAAGTATTTAAACTATGATAAGCGATGCATTATAGGAAGAAGACGAAAAAAGAAACAATAACGCCATCTTAAACTAAACCAATACTTTACAAAAAACCATTATCTTGATATTAAACAAAAAATTCACTTCGAAAGGTTAAAAATATACCTTCAAGGGAACAAAAATAATAGACAAAAAATATAGTATAGTAGTTAAAGTGTATAAGACAGAGCGATTAATATAACGAAAACACACTTTAACTTAAATATGAAGTATAGGATAAACCTACACCAATAACCAGAGACTAACCCTGGTTTAAAAAATCAAAAACCATCTTTCACGATCAGAATCACTCATTTACTGGAGAGTAGTAACTGTATCAGTAGGGAAGTTCTCTCCAAATACTTTTTCGCTTCAAAGGTAGACAAAAATACTTTACGCGGAGCATTCGGGGGGGAGATCCTGAGCTTCGCCGGGTATAAGAGCGCAGGTTTTAGATTTTTCTCATAACATTCAGACATCAGAGGTTTAAAAAGCAGCCTTTTTCTCATGACTTCTGGGCTGAAATCCTGGACCAAACGAAAACAATAATCACGAAATTTAATCATCCCAGCCCTTCGAGCTTCACGAATGAGTTGTTCTTTATCGTGTACGTAATGAAATCGGACGATTACCACCGGGGGCTTATCTGAAACCGTCGGTGATCGACTCCAAATTCTATGTGCTCGGTCAAGTAGCGGAGGGTTTACTGGAAAAACTGACGGAAACGCATCTTTTAGAAATTGAGCAAAGTATTTCGAAGGATCGCCTTGTTCTATGCCGTCTGGGAGACCAAGTATGCGTAGGTTCTGTCTTCTGGACCGATTCTCCAAATCGACACTCTTGGCTTTAAGTGTCTCCACCAATTTAATAGTCGAAATTAAATCCTGTTGCAATTTTTCAATTGTCAAATCTCGTTTCCGCGCTTCCTCTTGCAGCAATGTGATAAGCGCTTGCTGCTGGTTAATTACTGAATCCGTCTTAACCATATAATCTTGAAAAACCTTTATGTCTCGTTGAAAAGCCTGACGTTGTTCCTCAAATTTTTTATCCAAAAGCTCCATAAGCAGTTCATAAGTTAACTCAGTGCGTTGCGGTTGAGCTGGCTTCTTTCCATTACCGTTCGGGTTTCGCCCCGGTTCTCATCCTTTGGATCTAAGAGCCATTTCTGTTTGCATATCTTCCAAAATTCACGATAAAATCTTAACAATAAGCCCGAGAAAGTAGCAAAAGTCTTTTGGTGTAGGTAACAATAAGTTGAATAAGGGTGATCAAAGGTTAAAATAAGTAAAGATTATGGAGCGGATCTGAAACAGTACTCACTCCATGAGCGTCTCCCGCTGACCTCTGAGGACACAGCCCTGAGGGGCTCCTGTGTTAAGGGTCAGGGGGGCAGAGGTGAGGGAGCCCACTCTTACCACTTGCTGGTGATCTGACAGGAAATCCAGGACCCAGCTGCACAAGGCAGGGTGAAGGCCGAGGTCTCTGAGCTTCTTGTCAAGCCTGGAGGGAATGATGGTATTGAATGCTGAACTGTAGTCTAATAACATCATTCTCACATAAGCATCCCTCTGCTCCAGATGTTTAAGGAGGTGTGCAGAGCAGTGGCTATTGTGTCATCTGTTGATCGGTTGTGTCGGTAGGTGAATTGTAGGGGGTCCAGTGTGGGTGGTAACAAGCTGCAGATGCAGTCCTTGACCAGTCTCTCAAAGCATTTGCTTATTATTAAGGTGAGTGCGACAGGACGCCAGACGTTCAGGCATGTTGCCTTAGTTGTTTTAGGTACAGGAACAATGGTGGATGATTTGAAGCAGCAGGGAACTCTACACTGGGAGAGGATGAGATTAAAAATATCCGTAAATACACCTGCCAGTTGTGCCGCGCGCATCCTGAGTACCCGCCCTGGGACCCCGTCCGGTCCCGCAGGCTTGCGACTGTCCACTCGTTGGAAACACCTGTGAACTTCAGCCTCAGAGATGACCAATGTGCAGGTCGCTTTGTCGGCTCTCCTCGGGGTCTCAGTGTTGGCGATATCGAACCGAGCGTAAAGAGACTTAGATCCTCTGGGAGACAGGCAGCGATGTTGGCAGCACCACTGCACTTAGCTCTGAAGTCTGCATTGGGGTGCAGAGCTTTCCATCAGCTGTGTGTGTTGTTGGTGGAGAGCTGTGCCTGAATACGATCTCTGTATTGTCGTTTCGCTGCCTGGATGACTTTGCACAGATCGGAGCTGAATTTCTTGAGCTCCTGCTGATCACCGGCAATGTAAGCAGTTGGTCACACGGCAAGTGCTGTTCACACGGAACTGTTGATACAAATTTTGTGGTTTGGGAAGTACTGACCGATTTCTGAAGGTAATCATCTCCCCTCTGTGACAATAACACACAACTGGGGGATGTTGTTATTACACAGTTGTGATAATAACAGCCGGGAACTCCCTTGGCAGCCGGAAAGGTTTACACAGCAGCACCAGGTACTCCAGATCCGGGGAACAAAAGGGTTTGAGGGCATGGACATTCCGGGGTTCCACCAAGCATTAATGATCATGAAACATACCCTAAATCCTGTTCTCTTCCCAAATAGATGTGTGTGTGTGTGTCTGTCTGTCTGTCTGTCTGTCTGTGAGTGTGTGTGTGTGTGTGTGTGTGTGTGTGTGTGTGTGTGTGTGTCTGTCTGTCTGTCTGTGAGTGGGTGTGTGTGTGTGTGTGTGTGTGTGTGTGTGTGTGTGTGTGTCTGTGAGTGTGTGTGTGTGTGTGTGTGTGTGTGTGTGTCTGTGGGGGGGGGGTGTGGTGGTACTGGATGACGACACGATTGTTGGTGACGGTAGAGGCCAATTCTGGATCTGTGGACCCGGGAGCAGTTGGGACAGAGGGACAGCTGGGATGCAGGCGCTTGGGTAGTTGGATCCTTCTTGCATCCCCTCTTCTTTCCAGCAGTCGCTCTTCTGGGTTCCTCAGAATTCCTGGCTTTTCCGTGGATCAGCGGCTGCCACTCGTTGACCTCCATATTTACCTGAGAGAGCCTCTGCTTAATTTGGTCCTTGTACCTCCTGCGCGGGGCACCACGATCTCTCTTGCCCTGAGAGAGTTCTCCGTAGAGTACTGCTTTCGGTAACCTGGAGTTATCCATGCGAGACATGTGGCCTGTCAGACGGTGGATCTGGCTGAGCAGCGAAGTGGCTTCAGGGCCTGGAAGTTGAACATATATAGCTGTGCATGTCTGTGTGATTATATGAAATATTAAAATAAATTAGTGTAGAAATAGAAATTTAAAAAGAGATTAGTGAGTCACTATCGATGGGTTCAATGTCCATTCGGAAACTGGATGGCAGAGATGAAGTTGTTCTGAATCGTTGAGTGTGCGCCTTAATCCGATCCTGTACAGTAGTCCCCATGAAGCAGACGGTGATGCAACCAGTTACAATACTCTGCAAGTTACATCTGTAGAAATATTCCAGTGATGTTGGAAACTCCTGATGAACTATAGCCACTGTTGTGCCTTCTTTGTAGCTGTATCGATATATTGGGTCCAGGTTAGATACTCGGAGACATTGACAGCCAGGAATTTGGAATTGCTCACTCTTTCCACATCAGATCCCTCTGTGAGGACTCGTGTGTCGTGCTCCGTCATCTTGCCTTTTCTGAAATCCACAATTAGCTCTATTGCCATACTTTCATAACGCTAGCAGGATTCAGCACTCCATACAAGCATATGCAAATCTGATAAGGGGTACACATCACTGAACGTAAATGAAAACATAACCCATAAAAGAGAAGAAACTATCATAATAGTAGAAAACGTTAACCAATGGAAGAGTCTGACTCCCCACGGAGGACATCCCCACGATCTGAGCCGATTAGATGTCGACAAGGAAGCGTCGAGCCCCTGGCTCAGAGTTGGAGACCTCTTCCCAGAAACAGAAGGGATCATTGTAGCAATACAGGACAAGGTTGTTGACACATGTAGTTATCAATAATACAGAATAAACGACCAATAGATTCAGGACGATAAATGCTGAAAATTACAAGGGAAACCAGAAACAATCCAACACTTTACAACATCCTGCAGTAATTTAACTGAATCTCATGACTTGCACAAGCACAATCAAGTGGTGGACAACATTCCCAAAAAGCTTGCTTGAACTACAACTGATAAAAAACACGATAACTTACAATAAGTACAAGCCTGCTCCACTTTTAGGTTAGAGTCCTTCATATCATACTGCGTCCGATCATTATTTCGGATAGGATAATACATGATCTGCGTTCGGATGTAATTTTACAGGATAAACAAGCAAAAGCAACTTTTGAAATATATATAGCCATTCCAAACACACATAACTTGCAGAAATGAATTAGTAAAAAACAATACCAGAAATATGTTGAATTGAAAGGGCAAAATGAAAGACTGTGGAACACGAACAGGGTATTATTTATCCCAATCGTAATATCGATAACTGGTATCATCCTAAAGGCTTTACAGAATAGTATTAATAAATTAGGCCCACACGGCGATACTTGTGTAAATCTTCGAAAACCCATAACACGATACACCACGAGAATAGTCTGAAATCTCCGATCAATTGAGACATGAGTGTGCTTGGCTATGCCTGTACCTCAAGTTTTACCAGTTTAGGCTAAGATAATAATAACAATAATAATAATAATAATAATAATGACTTATTTATAAAGCACCTTTCATCCAGACGATGCCGTTCAAACCGCATCACAACGGGATAAAGTGCAAACTAGAAAATAAAAGACAAAATGTGTCAGTCCTAATATACACCTCAGACTTCTGCACAGTACTGTAGTTTAAGGTGTTGAATTCTACAGTTTAGGATCATAGTCACAAAAAAACTCAACGCTGACCTCCCAATGATCCTTTGGCCTTCTACCTTATCGTCTGCCTGCACTGCATTTTCTCGGCAACTGAAACACTGTTTCCCTGAACTATTCTGTTCCATTTTTCCTTGTACAACCTCATTGCACCGATGTGATGTAATGATCTATTTGGATCGCATGCAGAAAAGTTTTCCATTTTACAGTGGTGCATGTCACAATAATAAACCAATTTACCGATTCATTGTCAATAATACAGCGCCCCTTGGTTGCTTAAGATTGTTATAACCGGGGGGGGGGGGGGGGGGGGAGGGGTGACAGTGCGGATCAGCTGCCACGACCTATTAAATGCTCCCAGTGGCGAGTAGCCTCTGTCCAGCTCTTGGCCTTCACGTGCGGTTTAGCCACTAATCCCGGTGGAAGCGTTTCTTCCGACAGGAGAAGGGGCAGAGGTGGGTTACTGGTGCCTTACAACCTGTTGCTTTGGGCAGATGGGGCTCATCAGCCGTGATTGGCAGCTCATCCAGGAACAAGAAAACTCTGATCTCAAAACTCCACTGCCTTGTAACTGTAACCCCTCATGGGGAAGAGTTTGGGAGTAAACCCAGTGGGAAAAGCCTGGAGCTGGAGTCCCTGAGTCAGTGTTAAATGGTGTTCAATGCAGACTGGCATCTCCTGCGACACCTCTGGTGCCAAGCTGTGTCAGTCTCTGCCGTTCCTTTGTGTACATCAGATGCATGGAGAGAGGGAGCTTGCTACATCGGCAGAAGCTTCCTCTCCATATCGGAGTGTCCCGGCTTGCAGGGGCAGGACATCCATGGTCGACTCTGACAGACGGAGGCCTCATTAGACAGCGCCCCATACCCCCACAGCAAGACTGATGAGTAGCAGTTGCCAAGACTTCACCACCCTCTCCCACAGACACGATGTACATCACTGAGACAGACGCTTGTGGCTTCTTCCATTCACACAGATTCCACCTTTCCACCAATCCTCCATCACTGCGATTGAAAACTACCCATTTTCATTCCTGTCATTCCGATCGGTTATCGATCCGCAACTTCACTGTGATTCTCCCCCAGACGCTGCCCGACTTGAGTATTTCCCGCGTATTCTGCTCCTGTTTTGATGCAAGAGCAGTGGACACCTGTGACTCCCCAGTGTGCAGATTGGCCAAAATGCATAGTGTCCTGCTCTCCATAGTTCCACACCAGATCAACATTAACATCGTCTGTTAATGAGGCAAACAATGCTTTAAATATAGTGAAATGTTGTTGTAACCGGAGGTGCAGTCAGGATTGCAATAGGATATTCAAGATTCAAAAACTTTATTGTCATTCCAACCGTACATCAGCTCTGCAAGGCAGAATGAGACAGCGTTTCCAGGGAGCAGTCCAATCATAACATAACAAACGCAACACTAAATAATAAACACAACAATAAATAGTAAAACACAACAGCCACATGTCGCTTTAAATCAAGTTATAAGTGTCCGGTGCAAGTTAAAAGTGTCCAAAGCAGAGTCAGATAGAGCAGCTATTTAGCAGTCTGACTGCCCGTGGGAGGAAGCTGTTTAGTAGCCTTGTGGTTTTAGTTTTGATGCTCCTGTAACGTTTACCTGATGGCAGAAGAACAAACAGTTCATGGAGAGGGTGTGAGGGGTTGTTAATGATGTACCGTGTCTTCTGGAGGCATCGACGTTGAAAGAGGTCTTGGAAGAAGGTAGGGAGACCCCAATAACCTTCTCTGCTCCCCTAACCACCCCCTGCAAGGCTTTTTTGTCGGCAGCACTGCAGCTGGAGTCCAGGTTGTGATGCAAAAGGTCAGCACACTCTCAACCACGCCTCTGTAGAATGTAGTTAAGATGTTACTGGGGAGTGATGCTTGTTTAAGCTTCCTCAGAAAGTGCAATCAGGGGAATGTTCACCTTCACAAATAACTAGAACCAGAACATGAGGATTGGACATTTTCAGGGACATCCATTGCTGT
Organism: Hemitrygon akajei; assembly: GCF_048418815.1. Lineage (NCBI taxonomy): Eukaryota > Metazoa > Chordata > Chondrichthyes > Myliobatiformes > Dasyatidae > Hemitrygon > Hemitrygon akajei. The sequence goes on along the minus strand of NW_027331961.1, from coordinate 36,028 downwards.
CAATTCCGTGTCTGCGAACAGAATTTTACTTTCTGTCCTAATATCCATGGAAGCATTGAATTTATTCATGTAATCTCAAACACTGAATGCTGAAATACCGTTATAAAGTTCTTTGTCAGATGAGCCATTTATCGTTTTGAAAATGTTCTCTGTTCCCATGGAAGATGTTCAACAGAAACACAAGGAGACTCTGAGGGCACAAACTGAAACACTGAGAGTGAACACGATCCTGATGACGGAGAAGGTGAAGGTTTTCCAGCTGGCTGATCGATACGCTGAGCTCACGGTCATTTCTACTGTTCGAGATCGGAGACTGGTGGAACATGAGCTGCTGGCAAGAGGCAGAGACCACGAAGAGTGGAGACAGAAACATCTCCGCCGGGAGTTGGAAAAAATCCAGACTGATCAGTTATTCCAGAGCAGCTTTTCCCGGAGTAAATCCAAATCTGGGAGTTCAGCAGCAGTGGCCGGGGTCCCGGGGATCGGGAAAACAACGATGGTACAAAAGATTGTTTATGACTGGGCCACGGGGAAAATATACCAACAATTCCGGTTTGTCTTTAGTTTCAAATTCCGCGATTTAAACAGTATTAACTGCAGAATAAACCTGATGGAACTGATTCTGTATCAGTATCCTTACTTTGGGAATTTACTGAGAGAGGTCTTGAAGAACCCAGAGGGATTACTGTTTATATTCGATGGTTTAGATGAATTCAAACACAAAATCGATTTTGCGGACAGTCGGAGAGATACAGAACCCAAGCACCAGTGCCCAGCTCCCGAGTGGTGGTGTGAAGTGTCTGACATTGTGTACAGTTTAATCCAGGGCAAGCTGCTCCCAGGGTGTTCAGTGCTGGTGACCACCCGCCCCACTGCGTTACATTTATTGGAAAAGGCGGAGATCAGTGTCCGGGCTGAAATCCTGGGATTTCTTTATGAGGAACGGAAGGAATATTTCATCAGACATTTTGAAGATCAGACGGTGGCGGAAGCTGTTTTCAATTATGTGAAGGAGAACGAGATCCTGTACACCATGAGCTACAACCCCTCCTACTGCTGGATCCTCGCTCTGGCACTGGGCCCCTTCTTCACACAAAGAGTCAGGGACCCACAGCTAGTTCCAAAGACCATCACCCAACTGTACTCCTACTATATTTACAACATCCTGAAAAACCACGGCCGTGAGATTGAGAACCCCCGTGATGTGTTACTCAGGGTTGGTCAGATGGCCTTCAGAGGAGTGTCCGAGAAGAAGATTGTGTTTACAGATGGAGATTTGATCAAGTACAATCTGCAGCCTTCCCAGTTCCTGTCCGGGTTCCTGATGGAGCTTTTGGAGAGAGAGGATTCTGCCCAGAGCGTGGTGTACACATTCCCACACCTCACCATCCAAGAGTTTGTAGCTGCAGTCGCACAATTCCTGAATCCACATCCCGGGGATATCCTGAAATTCCTCACTGATGCCCACAGCACGACAGATGGGCGATTTGAGGTATTTCTCCGTTTTGTTGCTGGTCTCTCCTCCCCAATGAAAGCTCGGGGCCTGGTGGAGTTTCTGGGTCCATTTCCTCATGAAACAACCTGCCGGGTGATTGACTGGGTGAAGGAGGAAGTTAAACGCCAGAGTGGAGACACGGAGAGTGAAGCTGGTAAAAGGAGCCTCCTTAACACATTGCACTACCTGTTTGAGTCTCAGAATCGTGGACTGGCTCAGGCCGCACTGGGATCTGTGGCAACACTTTCATTCAGTAGAATGACACTGACCCCGATTGACTGCGCGGTCCTGTCTCATGCCATCGGACTCGGTGATACAATAAAACACCTCGACCTGAAGAACTGCCACATTGAGTGTGAAGGAATCCAGCGGCTGGGACCCGGGCTGCACAAGTGCCAGGAGTTGAGGTAACTTGATTTATCTCTCACTCGGAACTGTGAAACTGTTCTATTGTGTCATTTCAATGTAAAGGGATTTGGGTTAAACTGTGATAAATCAGATTGTGAAGAATTGTGACAAATGCCCAGGGGATCGGTCAGTAATCCCGCAAGGACGGGAGGGTTCTGTGGTTCCTTGTGAAGGGATGTTGGAGACTTCATCAGATCAGTGAACAACGACCATTGGTTTAATGGTAGTAAATCACAGGAATGGCCGTGTTTTCTGCTGCCTGTGACACGTCCATTGACAATGTTCCTTCTCACTGTTACTGACACCCAGACCGACACTGACTGCAGCAGGTAGGTCAGAGATTCACACCCCCTTCCCGGTGAGGGACAACAGACCGTCTGCAGACTGTCCCAGTGAGAAGGAAAGAAATACCATTGTGAGATTGTCCTCCACTGCCCTTGATAGTGTGTGACTTTGCTCATTACCAGATACACAGAGAGCGAGGCCACATCACCTCTGGGTCTCTGTTCAGACCCATCACACATGTACAGAAATTTTCTGCATCCTCTCGTCTTGTAGGATTATCGTTTACCCTTGGAATCCTCCTGTGGGACTTTTTATCCCAATCCCCCTTCGATTCTTAGGGATCTCGTCCCCATCCCCATTCCTCCTGTGGGCTCTCTATTACCCTTTCCACATCCTCCAGTGGAATGTCCTTTCCCCACCCCCTTCCTGCGGGATCTTTCTTTCCCATGCCCCTTCTTCCCGTGGGATCTCTCTTCCCCATTCCCCTTCCTCCTGTGGGTTCTCTCTTCCCCATTCCCTTCCCTCCAGTGGTATCCCTTCCCATTCCCCATCCTCCTGTGGGATCTCTCCTCCCCATTCCACCTTCCTCCTGTCAGATCTCTTTTCCCCATCCACCATCCGACTATGGGATCTCTCTTCCCCATCCCCCTTCATCCTGTGGGATCTCACTTCCCCATCCCCCTCCCTCCTGTTGGATCTCTCCTCCCCATCCCCCTTCCTCCTGTGGGATCTCTCTTCCTCATTCCTCTTCCTCCTGTGGGATCTCTCTTTTCCATCCCCACTTCCTCCTGTCAGATCTCTTTTCCCCATCCCCCATCCGCCTATGGGATCTCTCTTCGCAAACCCCCTTCATCCTGTGTGATCTATCTTCCCCATCCCCCTTCATCCTGTGGGATCTCACTTCCCCATCCCCCTCCCTCCTGTTGGATCTCTCCTCCCCATCCCCCTTCCTCCTGTGGGATCTCTCTTCCTCATTCCTCTTCCTCCTGTGGGATCTCTCTTTTCCATCCCCACTTCCTCCTGTCAGATCTCTTTTCCCCATCCCCCATCCGCCTATGGGATCTCTCTTCGCAAACCCCCTTCATCCTGTGTGATCTATCTTCCCCATCCCCCTTCCTCCTGTGGGATCTCACTTCCACATCCGCCTTCCTCCTGTGGGATCTCACTTCCCCATCCCCCTCCCTCCTGTTGGACCTCTCCTCCCCATTCCCCTTCCTCCTGTCGGATCTCTCTACCCCATCCCCCTTCTTGCTGTGGGATCTCTCTTCCCCATCCCTTTCTTCCTGTGGGATCTCTCTTCCACATCCCCCTTCCTCCTGTGGGAACTGACCTCCCCATATTCCTTCATAGAATTGTAAAATCATAGAACACTACAGCACAGAAAACAAGCCATTTGGCCCTTCTGCTCTGTGCCAAAACTTTATTCCGCTAGTCCCATTGACCTGCACCCAGTCCATAACTCTCCAGACCTCTCCCATCCATGCATCTATCAGATTTATTCTTAAAACTTAAGAGTGTGTCCGCATTTTCCACATCAGATGGCAGCTCGTTCCACACTCTCACAACTCTCTGAGTGAGGACGTTCCCCCTAAACCTTTCCCCTTTCACCCGGAAGCAAAGTCCGTTTGTAATTTATCTCTCCTAATCCGTGTGGAAAGAGCCCATTCGCATCTACCCTCTCTATACCCCTCGTAATTGTGTAAACTTCTATCAAATCTCCCCTCATTCTTCTGCGCTCCAAGGAACAAAGTCCTAACCTGTTCAATCTTTCCTTGTAACTCAACTCCTGAAGGGCCGGCAACATCCTCGCAGATCTTTTCCGCACACTTTCAGTCTTACTGATATCCGTCCTATAGTTCAGTGACCGGAACTGCACACAATACTCCAAATTTGGCCTCACCAATGTCTTATACAACCTCACCATAACATTCCAACTCCTGTACTCAACTTTGATTTATGAATGCCAGGATGCCAAAAGCCTTCTTTACAACCCTGTCTCCCTGTGACGCCACTTTTAGGGAATTATGTATCTGAACTCCCAGATCCCTTTCTTCCTGCGCACTCCTCAGTGCCCTACCATTTACTGTGTATGTCCTACCTTGATTTGTCCTTACAAAATGAAACACCTCACACTTGTCTGCATTAAATTCCATCTGCCATTTTCTGGCCCATGTTGCCAGTTGGTCCAGATCCCTCTGCAAGCTTTGAAAGCCTTCCTCGCTGTCCACAACGCCTCCACTCTTAGTGTCATCAGCAAACTTGCTGATTCAATTTATCACACTATCATCTAGATCATTGATATAGACAACAAACAACAATGGTCCCAGCACAGATCCCTGAGACACACCACTAGTCACAGGCCTCCAGTCTGAGAAGCAATGACCACTACCACTCTCTGTCTTCTCACACACAGCCAATTTTGAATCCAATCTACAACCTCTCCATGGATAGCTACTGTCTGAACCTTCTGAACTAACCTCCCATGTGGGACCTTGTCAAAAGCCTTACTAAAGTCCATGTAGACAACATCCACAGCCTTTCCTTCATGTGCATTCTTGGTAACCTCCTTGAAAAACACTACAGGATTCATTAAACACGATCTGCCATGAACAAAGCCATGTTGACTATCTTTAATCAGCCCTTGGTTGTCCAAATCCTTGTATATCCGATCTCTCAGAACACCTTCCAATAATTTACCTAATACCGATGTCAGGCTCACTGGCCAGTAATTACCTGGTGTACTTTTGGAGCCTTTTTCAAACAACGGAACAGCATGAGCTACCCTCCAATCCTCTGGCACCGCACTTGTGGTGAAGGACATTTTAAATATTTCTGCCAGGACCCCTGCAATTTCTACACTAGTCTCTCTCAAGGTCCGAGAAAATATCATGTCAGGCCTGGGGGATTTATTTACCTTTATTTGCTGTAAGGCAATAAGCACCTCCTCCTCTTTAATCTCTATATGTTCCATAAAACACAGAATAGTACAGCACATTACAGGCCCTTCGGCCCACAATGTTGTGCCGACCCTCAAACCCTGCCTGCCATATAACCCCCCACCTTAAATTCCTCCATATGCCTGTCTAGTAGTCTCTTAAACTTCACTAGTGTATCTGCCTCCACCACTGACTCAGGCAGTGCATTCCACGCACCAACCACTCTCTTGAGTGAAAAACCTTCCTCTAATATCCCCCTTGAACTTCCCTCCCCTTACCTTAAAGCCATGTCCTCTTGTACTGAGCAGTGGTGCCCTGGGGAAGAGGCGCTGGCTGTCCAATCTGTCTATTCCTCTTAATATCTTGTACACCTATATCATGTCTCCTCTCATCCTCCTTCTCTCCAAAGAGTAAAGCCCTAGCTCCCTTCATCTCTGATCATAATCCATACTCTCGAAACCAGGCAGAATCCTGGTAAATCTCCTCTGTACCCTTTCCAATGCTTCCACATCCTTCCTATAGTGAGGTGACCAGAACTGGACGCAGTACTCCAAGTGTGGCCTAACTAGAGTTTTATAGAGCTGCATCATTACATCGCGTCTCTTAAACTCTATCCCTTGACTTATGAAAGCTAACACCCCATAAACTTTCTTAACTATCCTATCTACCTGTGAGGCAACTTTCAGGGATCTGTGGACATGTATCCCCTGATCCCTCTGCTCCTCCACACTACCAACTAAATTGCCATTTACTTTGTACTATGCCTTGGAGTTTGTCCTTCCGAAGTGTACCACCTCACACTTCTCCGGGTTGAACTCCATCTGCCACTTCTCAGCCCACTTCTGCATCCTATCAATGTCTCTCTGCAATCTTCGACAATCCTCTACACAATCTACAACACCACCAACCTTTGTGTCATCTGCAAACTTGCCAACCCACCCTTCTACCCCGACAACCAGGTCGTTAACAAAAATTACAAAAAATAGAGGTCACAGAACAGATCCTTACGGGACACCACTAGTCACAACCCTCCAATCTGAATGTTCTACCTCCACCATGACCATCTGCCTTCTGCAGGCAAGCCAATTCTTAATCCAACTGTCCAAACTTCCCTGGATCCAATACTTTCTGAGTTTTTAAATAAGCCTACCATGTGGAACCTTGTCAAATGCCTTACTAAAATCCTTGTAGATCACATCCACTGCACTACCCGCATCTATATGCCTGGTCACCTCCTCAAAGAACTCTATCAGGCTTGTTAGGCACGATCTGCCCTTCACAAAGACATGCTGACTGTCCCTGATCAGACCATGATACTCTAAATGCCCATAGATCCTATCTCTAAGAATCTTTTCCAACAGCTTTCCCACCACAGATGTAAGGCTCGCTGATCTATAATTATCTGGACTATCCCTACTACCTTTTTTGAACAAGGGGACAGCATTCGCCTCCCTCCAATCCTCCCGTACCTTTCCCGTGGACAACGAGAACATAAAGGTCCTAGCCAGAGGTTCAGCAATCTCTTCCCTTGCCTCGTGGAGCAGCCTGGGGAATATTCCGGCAGGCCCCGGGGACTTATCCGTCCTAACAACTCCAACACCTCCTCTCCCTTAATATCAACATGCTCCAGAACATCAACCTCACTCATACTGTCCTCACCATCATCAAGTTCCCTCTCATTGGTGAATACCGAAGAGAAGTATTCATTGAGGACCTCGCTCACTTCCACAGCCTCCAGGCAGATCTTCCCACTTTTATCTCTAATCAGTCCTACCATCATTCCTGTCATCCTATTGTATCTCACATAACTGAAGAATGCATTGGGGTTTTCCTTTACCCTACTCGCCAAGGCCTTCTCATGCCCCCTTCTTGCTCTTCTCAGTCCCTTCTTAAGCTCCTTTCTTGCTACCCTATATTCCTCAATAGACCCATCTGATCCTTGCTTCCTAAACCTCGTGTACGCTGCCTTCTTCCACCTGACTAGATTTTCCACTTCACTTGTCACCCATGGTTCCTTCACCCTACCATTCTTTATCTTCCTCAGCGGGACAAATTAATCCCTAACATCCTACAAGAGATCCTTAAACATCGACCACATGTCCATAGTACATTTCCCTGCAAAAACATCATCCCAATTCACACCCGCAAGTTCTAGTCTTATAGCCTCATAATTTGCCCTTCCCCAATTAAAAATGTTCCTGTCCTCTCTGATTCTATCCTTTTCCATGATAATGCTAAAGGTCAGGGAGCAGTGGGCACACACCCCCAGATGCTCACCCACTGACAGATCTGTGACCTGACCCGTTTCGTTACCTAATACTAGATCTAGTATGGCATTCCCGCTAGTCGGCCTGTCAACATACTGAGACAGGAATCCAACCAGGACTCACTTAACAAACTCTGCCCCATCTAAACCCTTGGAACTAATCAAGTGCCAATCAATATTAGGGAAGTTAAAGTCACCCATGATAACAACCCTGTTATTTCTGCACCTTTCCAAAATCTGCCTCCCAATCTGCTCCTCGGTATCTCTGCTGCAACCAGGGGGCCTATAGAATACCCCCAGTAGAGTAACCGCTCCCTTCCAGTTCCTGACTTCCACCCATACTGACTCAAAAGAGGATCCCTGCTACATTACCCACCCTTTCTGCAGCTGTAATAGTATCCCTGACCAGTAATGCCACCCGTCCTCCCCTTTTCCCCCTTCTCGATCCCTTTTAAAGCACTGAAATCCAGGAATATTGAGAATCCATTCCTGCCCTGGTGCCAGACAAGTCTCCGTAATGGCCACTACATCATAATTCCATGTATGTATCCAAGCTCTCAGTTCATCACCTTTGTTCCTGATGCTTCTTGCATTGAAGTACACGCACTTTAGCCCTTCTACCTTACTGTCTTTATACCCTTTATTCTGCTGCTCTTTCCTCAAAGCCTCTCTATGTGTCAGATCTGGCTTTACTCTATGCACTTCTTTCACTGCTCTATCGCTCTGGGTCCCATCCCCCTTGCAAATTATTTTAAACCCTCTCAAACCATGCTAACAAACCTACCTGCAAGGATATTGCTCCCCCTTGAGTTCAGGTTCAACCCATCCAATCTGTACAGGTCCCACCTTCCCCAGAAGAGATCCCAATGATCCAAAAATCTAAAACCCTGTCCCCTGCACCAACTCCTCAGCCACGCATTCAACTGCAATTTCCTCCAACTCTTACCATCACTATCACGTAGCACTGGCAGCAATCCTGAGAACACCACCCTTGAGGTCCTGTTCTTCAGCCTTCTGCCTAGTTCCCGAAACTCACCCTTCAGGACCTCATCCCTCTTCCTGCCTATGTCGTTGGTACCGATATGTATCACAACTTCTGGTTGCTTTCCCTCTCGTACCAGAATGTCATGTACCCGGTCAGACACATCCCGGACCCTGGCACCCGGGAGGCAGCAAACCATGCGGGTTTCCTTCTCACGTCCACAAAATCTCCTGTTTGCTCCCCTGACTATAGAGTCTCCAATGACGACAGCTCTCCTCTCCGTCCCACCTTTCTGCATCGCAGGGTCAGACTCAGTGACAGAGGCCCTGCCACCGTGGCTCACACCTGGTCGGTCGTCCTCACCAACAGCATCCAGCACGGTAAACTTATTATTCAGTGGAATGGCTACAGGGGTGCTCTGCACTACCTGTCTACTTCTCCTTCGCTTTCCCCCCTCGGACTGTCACCCAACGACCTGCTTCCGGCAGCCTAGGTGTGACTACCTCCCTGTAGCTCTCATCTATGACTGCCTCATTCTCCCTTATGAGTCGAAGGTCATCCAGCTGCTGCTCCAGATTCCTCACACGGTCTTCCAGATGCCCGGCCGCAAGCACTTCTGGCAGATGGACTCTGTGGGAGAGGGGAGTTCCCCCAAGACTGCCACATCTCACAGGAGAGGCACATCACCGACTCAGGAGGCATTGTGAAGAACTGTCAAAGCCTCAAATCTCCACTCACTCACTGGCCACTTTCCACAGGCCGCTCAGCTTGAGCTACCCCTCTATTTATTTGTTTGAGCTTTCAAACTGCTATGGTCAATCAGCTGCTTTCTGCTGACTCTGAGCTATTCAAATCTTGGTTGTCTTGATTTGCACAGTCCAACTGCCAAAACGGCCAGAATCTCTCGAGTCAAAGCCTCAAATTTCCACTCCTTCACTGGCCCACTCACTCACTGGCCGCGTTCCATGACACTCCTGTTTATTTCCTGTAATTCCATATCCGCTATGCCAGTTTCCTGAGTAGACACTGACGCAAAAAAAACTGTTTAAGATCTTCCCCATCTCGTGATGCTCCACACATAGACCACATAGACAAACACACTGATCTTCTAGGGGACCAATTTTGTCCTTTACTATCCTTTTACTCAATATACTCGTAGAAACCCTTCGGGTTTACCTTCACATTATCTGCCAACACAACCTCAAGTCTACTTTTCCCCTGTAGGATCTCTCTCCTGCATCCCCCTTAGTCCTGCGGGATCTATCTCCCCCATCCCGCTTCCTCCTGTGGGATCTCTCTCCCCCACTCTCTTCCTCCTGTGGGATCTATCTCCCCCATCCCTCTTCCTCCTGTGGATCTTCTGTCCCCAATCCCACTTCCTCCTGTGGGATCTCTCTCCCCCGTGCCCCTTCCTCCTGTGGGATCTCTCTCCCCCAATCCCCTTCCTTCTCTGGGTTATCTCGCCCCCCATCCCCCATCCCCCCTTCCTCCTGTGCATTCTCTCTCCCCCATCCCCCTTCCTCCTGTGGGTTCTCTCATCCCCCATCCCCCTTCCTCCTGGGGGGATCTCTCTCCCCCATCCCCCTTCCTGCTGTGGGATCTCTCTCCCCATCTCCCTTCCTCCCGTGGGATCTCTCTCCCCCATCCCCCCTTCCTCTTTTGGGATCTCTCTCCCCATCCCCCTTCCTCCTGTGGGATCTCTCTCCCCCATCCCCCTTCCTCTTGTGGGATCTCTCTCCCCCATCCCCCTTCCTCCTGTGGGATCTCTCTCCCCCATCCCCCTTCCTCCTGTGGGATCTCTCTACCCATCCCCCTTCCTCCTCTGGGATCTCACTCCCCCTTCCTCCTGTGGGATACGTCTCCCCCATCCCCCTTCCTGCTGTGGGATCTCTCTCCCCCACCGCCCTTCCTCTTGTGGATCCCTCTCCCCCATCCCCCATCCTGCTGTGGGATCTCTCTCCCCTGTGGAATCTCTCTCCTGCATCCCCCTTAGTCCTGCGGGATCTATCTCCACCATCCCCCTTCCTCCTGTGGGATCTCTCTCACCCACCTCCCCTTCCTCCTGTGGGATCTATCTCCCCCCATCCCTCTTCCTCCTGTGGGATCTCTGTCCCCAAATCCCCCTTCCTCCTCTGGGATCCTTCCTCCCCGTCCCCCTTCCTCCTGTGGGTTCTGTCTCCCCATCCCCCTTCCTCCTGGGGGATCTCTCTCCCCATCCCCTTCCTCCTGTGGGATCTATCGACCCCAACCCCCTTCCTCCTGTGGGATCTCTCTCCCCCTGTGGGATTTCTCTCCCCATCCCCCTTCCTCCTGGGGATCTCTCTCCCCCACCCCCCTTCCTCTTGGTGGATCCCTCTGTCCCATCCCCCTTCCTCCTGCAGGATCTCTCTCCCCCATCCCCCTTCCTCCTGCGGGATCTCTCTCCCCCATCCCCCTTCCTCTTGTGGGATCCTCTCCCCCATCCCCCTTCCTCCTGTCGGATCTATCTACCCCATACCCCTTCCTCCTGTGGATCACACTCCCCCATCCCATTTCCTCCTGTGGGATCTGTCTCCCGCATCCCCCTTCTCCTGTGGATCTCTCTCCCCCATCCCCCTTCCTCCTGTGGGATCTCTCTCCCCCAACCCCCTTTCCACTTGTGCGATCTCTCTCACCCATTCCCCTTCCTCCTGTGGGAACGATCTACCTCATCCCCCTCCTCCTGTGGGATCTCTCTCCCCATCCCCCTTCCTCCTGTGGGAACTCTCTCCCCATCCCCTTCCTCCCGTGGGATCCCTCTCCCCCATCCCCCTTCCTCCTGTGTGATCACATCCCCCATCCACTTCCTCCTGTGGGATCTCTCTTCCCCACCCCCCTTCCTCTTGTGGGATCCTCTCCCCCATCCCCATTCATCCTGCGGGATCTATCTATCCCATACCCCTTCCTCCTGTGGATCTCTCTTCCCCCATCCCCCTTCCTCCTGAGGGTTCTCTCTCCCCCATCCCCCTTCCTCCTGTGGGATCTCTCTCCCCCATCCCCTTTCCTCCTGTGGGATCCTCTCACCCATCCCCGTTCCTCCTGTGGGATCCCTGTCCCCATACCCCTTCCTCTTGTGGGATCTCACTCCCCCATCACCCTTCCTCCTGTGTGATCTCCCTCCCCATCCCCCTTCCTCCTGTGGTATCTCTCTCCCCTGTGGGATCTCTCTTCCCCCATCCCCTTCTCCTGAGGGTTTCTCTCTCCCCCCATCCCCCCTTCCTCCTGTGGGATCTATTTCCCCATCCCCCTTCCTCCTGTGGGATCTCTCTCCCCCCATCCCCCTTCATCCTGTGGGATCTCTCTCCCCCAACCCCCTTCCACTTGTGCGATCTCTCTCACCCATTCCCCTTCCTCCTGTGGGAACGATCTACCCCATCCCCCTTCCTCCTGTGGGATCTCACTCCCCATCCCCCTTCCTCCCGTGGGAGATCCCTCTCCCCCATCCCCCTTCCACCTGTGTGATCACACTCCCCCATCCCACTTCCTCCTGTGGGATCTCTCTTCCCCACCCCCCTTCCTCTTGTGGGATCCCTCTCCCCCATCCCCATTCATCCTGCGGGATCTATCTACCCCATACCCCTTCCTCCTGTGGGATCTCTCTTCCCCCATCCCCCTTCCTCCTGAGGGTTCTCTCTCCCCCATCCCCCTTCCTCCTGTGGGATCTCTCTCCCCCCATCCCCTTTCCTGTGGGATCCCCTCTCACCCATCCCGTCCTCCTGTGGGATCACTGTCCCCAATACCCTTCCTCTTGTGGGATCTCGCTCCCCCATCACCCTTCCTCCTGTGTGATCTCGCTCCCCATCCCCCTTCCTCCTGTGGGATCTATCTTCCCATCCCCCTTCCTCCTGTGGTATCTCTCTCCCCCTGTGGGATCCTCTTCCCCCATCCCCCTTCCTCCTGAGGGTTCTCTCTCCCCAATCCCCTCTTCCTCCTGTGGGATCTATTTCCCCATCCCCCTTCCTCCTGTGGGATCTCTCTCCCCCATCCCCCTTCCTCCTGTGGGTTCTCTCTCCCCAATCCCCCTTCCTCCTGTGGGTTCTCTCTCCCCCATCCCCCTTATTCCTGTGGGATCTCTCTCCCCCCATCCCCTTCCTCCTGTGAGTTCTCTCTCCCCCATCCTCCTGTGGGATCTCTCTCGCCCATCCCCTTCCTGCAGAGGGATATCTCTCCCCCATCCCCCTTCCTGCTGTGGGTCTCTCTCCCCCATCCCCCTTCCTCCTGTGGGATCTATCTACCCCATCCCCCTTCCTCCTGTGGTATCTCTTCTCCCCCATCCCCCTTTCCTCCTGTGGTATCTCTCTCCCCCTGTGGGATCTCTCTCCCCCATCCTGCTTGCTCCTGTGGGATCTATCTCCCCATCCCCCTTCCTCCTGTGGGATCTCTCTCCCCACCCCCCCCTTCCTTCTGTGGGATCACTCTCCCCCATCCCCCTTCCTCCTGTGGGATCACTCTCCCCATCCCCCTTCCTCCTGTGGGATCACTCTCTCCCTGTGGATCTCTCTCCTGCTTCCCCCCTTAGTCCTGCGGGACTCTCTGTCCCCCATACCCTTACTCCTGTGGGATCTCTCTCGCCCATCCCCCTTCCTCCTGTGGGTTCTCTCTCGCCCATCCCCCTTCCTCCTGTGGGTTCTCTCTCCCCATCCTCATTCCTCCTGTGGGATCTCTCTCCCCATCCCGTTCCTCCTGTGGGATCCCAGTCCCCAATACCCCTTCCTCTGTGGGATCTCGCTCCCCCATCACCCTTCCTCCTGTGTGATCTCACTCCCCCATCCCCCTTCCTCCTGTGGGATCTCTCTCACCCATCCCCCTTCCTGCTGAGGGATATCTCTCCCCATCCCCCTTCCTCCTGTGGGATCACTCTCCCCCATCCCCCTTCCTCCTGTGGGATCTCTCTCCCCCATCCCCTTCCTCCTGTGGGTTCTCTCTCCCCAATCCCCCTTCCCTCCTGTGGGTTCTCTCTCCCCCATCCCCCTTATTCCTGTGGGATCTCTCTCCCCCATCAACCTTCCTCCTGTGGTATTTCCTCCCCCATCCCCCTTCCTCCTGTGTGATCACACTCCCCATCCCACTTCTCCTGTGGGATCTCTCTCCCCCATCCCCCTTCCTCCTGTGAGTTCTCTCTCCCCCATCCTCCTGTGGGATCTCTCTCGCCCATCCCCTTCCTGCAGAGGGATATCTCTCCCCCATCCCCCTTCCTGCTGTGGGATCTCTCTCCCCCATCCCCTTCCTCCTGTGGATCTATCTACCCCATCCCCCTTCCTCCTGTGGTATCTCTCTCCCCCATCCCCCTTCCTCCTGTGGTATCTCTCTCCCCCTGTGGGATCTCTCTCCCCCCATCCTGCTTGCTCCTGTGGGATCTATCTCCCCATCCCCCTTCCTCCTGTGGGATCTCTCTCCCCCACCCCCCTTCCTCTGTGGGATCACTCTCCCCCATCCCCCTTCCTCCTGTGGGATCACTCTCCCCCATCCCCCTTCCTCCTGTGGGATCACTCTCCCCTGTGGGATCTCTCTCCTGCATCCCCCTTAGTCCTGCGGGATCTCTGTCCCCCATACCCCTTACTCCTGTGGGATCTCTCTCGCCCATCCCCCTTCCTCCTGTGGGTTCTCTCTCGCCCATCCCCCTTCCTCCTGTGGGTTCTCTCTCCCCCATCCTCATTCCTCCTGTGGGATCTCTCTCCCCCATCCCCGTTCCTCCTGTGGGATCCCAGTCCCCAATACCCCTTCCTCTTGTGGGATCTCGCTCCCCCATCACCCTTCCTCCTGTGTGATCTCACTCCCCCATCCCCCTTCCTCCTGTGGGATCTCTCTCACCCATCCCCCTTCCTGCTGAGGGATATCTCTCCCCCATCCCCCTTCCTCCTGTGGGATCACTCTCCCCCATCCCCCTTCCTCCTGTGGGATCACTCTCCCCTGTGGGATCTCTCTCCTGCATCCCCCTTAGTCCTGCGGGATATATCTCCCCCATCCCCCTTCCTCCTGTGGGATCTATCTCCCCCATCCCCTTTCCTCCTGTGGGATCTCTGTCCCCCATCCCACTTCCTCCTGTGGGATCTCTCTCCCCCATCCCCCTTCCTCCTGTGGGTTCTCTCTCGCCCATCCCCCTTCCTCCTGTGGGTTCTCTCTCCCCCATCCTCATTCCTCCTGTGGGATCTCTCTCCCCCATCCCCCTTGCTCCTGTGGGATCACTCTCCCCCACCCCCTTCCTCCTGTGGGATCTCTCTCCCCCATCCCCGTTCCTCCTGTGGGATCCCTGTCCCCAATACCCCTTCCTCTTGTGGGATCTCGCTCCCCCATCACCCTTCCTCCTGTGTGATCTCGCTCCCCCATCCCCCTTCCTCCTGTGGGATCCCTCTCCCCCATCCCGCTTCCTCCTGTGGGATCTCTCTCACCCATCCCCCTTCCGGCTGAGGGATATCTCTCCCCCATCCCCCTTCCTGCTGTTGGATCTCTCTCCCCCATCCCCCTTCCTCCTGTGGGATCTATCTACCCCATCCCCCCTGCTTCTGTGGTATCTCTCTCCCCCTGTGGGATCTCTCTCCCCCATGCCCCTTCCTCCTGTGGGATCTATCTCCCCCATCCGCCTTCCTCCTGTGGGTTCTCTCTCCCCCAGCCCCCTTCCTCCTGTGGGATCTCTCTCCCCCATCCCCCTTCCTCCTGAGGGTTCTCTCTCCCCCATCCCCCTTCCTCCTGTGGGACCTCTCTCCCCCAGCCCCCTTCCTCCTGTGGGATCTCTCTTCCCCACCCCCCTTCCTCCTGTGGGATCCCTCTCCCCCATCCCCCTTCATCCTGCGGGATCTATCTACCCCATACCCCTTCCTCCTGTGGGATCTCTCTCCCCCATCCCCTTTCCTCCTGTGGGATCTCTGTCCCCCATCCCCCTTCCTCCTGTGGGATCTCTCTCCCCCATCCCACTTCCTCCTGTGGGTTCTCTCTCGCCCATCCCCCTTCATCCTGTGGGTTCTCTCTCCCCCATCCCCATTCCTCCTGTGGGATCTCTCTCCCCCATCCCCGTTCCTCCTGTGGGATCCCTGTCCCCAATACCCCTTCCTCTTGTGGGATCTCGCTCCCCCATCCCCCTTCCTCCAGTGGGATCTCTCTCCCCCATCCTCATGTGGGATCTTTCTTCCCCATCCCCCTTCCTGCTGAGGGATATCTCTCCCCCATCCCCCTTCCTGCTGTGGGATCTCTCTCCCCCATCCCCCTTCCTCCTGTGGGATCTATCTACCCCATCCCCCTTTCTCCTGTGGTATCTCACTCCCCCTGTGGGATCTCTCTTCCCCCATCCCCCTTCCTCCTGAGGGTTCTCTCTCCCCCATCCACCTTCCTCCTGTGGGATCTATTTCCCCCATCCCCCTTCCTCCTGTGGGATTTCTCTCCCCCATCCTCCTGTGGGATATCTCTCTCCCATCCCCCTTCCTGCTGAGGGATATCTCTCCCCCATCCCCCTTCCTGCTGTGGGACCTCTCTCCCCCATCCGCCTTCCTCCTGTGGGATCTATTTCCCCCATCCCCCTTCCTCCTGTGAGTTCTCTCTCCCCCATCCTCCTGTGGGATTTCTCTCGCCCATCCCCCTTCCTGCTGAGGGATATCTATCCCCCATCCCCCTTTCTGCTGTGGGATCTCTCTCCCCCATCCCCCTTCCTCCTGTGGGATCTATCTACCCGATCCCCCTTCCTCCTGTGGTATCTCTCTCCCCCTGTGGGATCTCTCTCCCCCATCCCCCTTCCTCCTGTGGTATCTCTCTACCCCTGTGGGATCTCTCTCCCCCATCCCGCTTGCTCCTGTGGGATCTATCTCCCCCATCCCCCTTCCTCCTGTGGGATCTCTCTCCCCCACCCCCTTCCTCCTGTGGGATCACTCTCCCCCATCCCCCTTCCTCCTGTGGGATCACTCTCCCCCATCCCCCTTCCTCCTGTGGGATCACTCTCCCCTGTGGGATCTCTCTCCTGCATCCCCCTTAGTCCTGCGGGATCTCTCTCCCCCATCCCCTTTCCTCCTGTGGGATCTCTGTCCCCCATCCCCCTTCCTCCTGTGGGATCTCTCTCCCCCATCCCCCTTCCTCCTGTGGGTTCTCTCTCGCCCATCCCCCTTCATCCTGTGGGTTCTCTCTCCCCCATCCCCATTCCTCCTGTGGGATCTCTCTCCCCCATCCCCGTTCCTCCTGTGGGATCCCTGTCCCCAATACCCCTTCCTCTTGTGGGATCTCGCTCCCCCATCACCCTTCATCCTGTGTGATCTCGCTCCCCCATCCCCCTTCCTCCTGTGGGATCTCTCTCCCCCATCCCCCTTCCTGCTGAGGGATATCTCTCCCCCATCCCCCTTCCTCCTGTGGGATCACTCTCCCCTGTGGGATCTCTCTCCTGCATCCCCCTTAGTCCTGCGGGATCTATCTACCCCATCCCCCTTCCTCCTGTGGTATCACACTCCACCTGTGGGATCTCTCTCCCCCATCCCCCTTCCTCCTGTGGGATCTATCTACCCCATCCCCCCTCCTCCTGTGGTATCTCTCTCCCCCTGTGGGATCTCTCTCCCCCATCCCCCTTCCTCCTGTGGGATCTATCTCCCCCATCCTCCTTCCTCCTGTGGGATCTCTGTCCCCTATCCCCCTTCCTCCTGTGGGTTCTCTCTCCCCCATCCCCCTTCCTACTGTGGGATCTCTCTCCCCCAGCCCCCTTCCTCCTGTGCGATCTCTCTCCCCCAGCCCCCTTCTTCCTGTGGGATCTCTCTCCCCCATCACCCTTCCTCCTGAGGGTTCTCTCTCCCCCATCCCCCTTCCTCCTGTGGGATCTCTCTCCCACAGCCCCCTTCCTCCTGTGGGATCTCTCTTCCCCACCCCCCTTCCTCCTGTGGGATCCCTCTCCCCCATCCCCCTTCATCCTGCGGGCTCTATCTACCCCATACCACTTCCTCCTGTGGGATCTCTCTCCCCCATCCCCTTTCCTCCTGTGGGATCTCTGTCCCCCATCCCCCTTCCTCCTGTGGGATCTCTCTCCCCCATCCCCCTTCCTCCTGTGGGTTCTCTCTCCCCCATCCCCCTTCCTCCTGTGTGATCACACTCCCCCATCCCACTTCCTCCTGTGGGATCTCTCTCCCCCATCGCCCTTCCTCCTGTGAGTTCTCTCTCCCCCATCCTCCTGTGGGATCTCTCTCGCCCATCCCCTTCCTGCAGAGGGATATCTCTCCCCCATCCCCCTTCCTGCTGTGGGATCTCTCTCCCCCATCCCCCTTCCTCCTGTGGGATCTATCTACCCCATCCCCCTTCCTCCTGTGGTATCTCTCTCCCGCATCCCCCTTCCTCCTGTGGTATCTCTCTCCCCCTGTGGGATCTCTCTCCCCCATCCTGCTTGCTCCTGTGGGATCTATCTCCCCCATCCCCCTTCCTCCTGTGGGATCTCTCTCCCCCACCCCCCTTCCTTCTGTGGGATCACTCTCCCCTTCCTCCTGTGGGATCACTCTCCCCCATCCCCCTTCCTCCTGTGGGATCACTCTCCCCTGTGGGATCTCTCTCCTGCATCCCCCTTAGTCCTGCGGGATCTCTGTCCCCCATACCCCTTACTCCTGTGGGATCTCTCTCGCCCATCCCCCTTCCTCCTGTGGGTTCTCTCTCGCCCATCCCCCTTCCTCCTGTGGGTTCTCTCTCCCCCATCCTCATTCCTCCTGTGGGATCTCTCTCCCCCATCCCCGTTCCTCCTGTGGGATCCCAGTCCCCAATACCCCTTCCTCTTGTGGGATCTCGCTCCCCCATCACCCTTACTCCTGTGTGATCTCACTCCCCCATCCCCCTTCCTCCTGTGGGATCTCTCTCACCCATCCCCCTTCCTGCTGAGGGATATCTCTCCCCCATCCCCCTTCCTGCTGTGGGATCTCTCTCCCCCATCCCCCTTCCTCCTGTGGGATCTATTTCCCCCATCCCCCTTCCTCCTGTGAGTTCTCTCTCCCCCATCCTCCTGTGGGATCTCTCTCGCCCATCCCCCTTCCTGCTGAGGGATATCTCTCCCCCATCCCCCTTCCTTCTGTGGGATCACTCTCCCCCATCCCCCTTCCTCCTGTGGGATCTATCTACCCCATCCCCCTTCCTCCTGTGGTATCTCTCTCCCCCATCCCCCTTCCTCCTGTGGTATTACTCTCACCCTGTGGGATCTCTCTCCCCCATCCCCCTTCCTCCTGTGGTATCTCTCTCCCGCTGTGGGATCTCTCTCCCCCATCCCGCTTGCTCCTGTGGGATCTATCTCCCCCATCCCCCTTCCTCCTGTGGGATCTCTCTCCCCCACCCCCCTTCCTCCTGTGGGATCACTCTCCCCCATCCCCCTTCCTCCTGTGGGATCACTCTTCCCTGTGGGATCTCTCTCCTGCATCCCCCTTAGTCCTGCGGGATCTCTCTCCCCCATCCCCTTTCCTCCTGTGGGATCTCTGTCCCCCATCCCCCTTCCTCCTGTGGGATCTCTCTCCCCCATCCCCCTTCCTCCTGTGGGTTCTCTCTCGCCCATCCCCCTTCATCCTGTGGGTTCTCTCTCCCCCATCCCCATTCCTCCTGTGGGATCTCTCTCCCCCGTCCCCGTTCCTCCTGTGGGATCTATCTACCCCATCCCCCTTCCTCCTGTGGTATCTCTCTCCCCCTGTGGGATCTCTCTTCCCCCATCCCCCTTCCTCCTGAGGGTTCTCTCTCACCCATCCCCATTCCTCCTGTGGGATCTATTTCCCCCATCCCCCTTCCTCCTGTGGGATCTCTCTCCCCCATCCTCCTGTGGGATCTCTCTCGCCCATCCCCCTTCCTGCTGAGGGATATCTCTCCCCCATCCCCCTTCCTGCTGTGGGATCTCTCTCCCATATCCCCCTTCCTCCTGTGGGATCTATTTCCCCCATCCCCCTTCCTCCTGTGAGTTCTCTCTCCCCCATACTCCTGTGGGATCTCTCTCGCCCATCCCCCTTCCTGCTGAGGGATATCTCTCCCCCATCCCCCTTCCTTCTGTGGGATCACTCTCCCCCATCCCCCTTCCTCCTGTGGGATCTATCTACCCCATCCCCCTTCCTCCTGTGGTATCTCTCTCCCCCTGTGGGATCTCTCTTCCCCATCCCCCTTCCTCCTGTGGTATTTCTCTCACCCTGTGGGATCTCTCTCCCCCATCCCCCTTCCTCCTGTGGTATCTCTCTCCCGCTGTGGGATCTCTCCCCCATCCCGCTTGCTCCTGTGGGATCTATCTCCCCCATCCCCCTTCCTCCTGTGGGATCTCTCTCCCCCACCCCCCTTCCTCCTGTGGGTTCTCTCTCCCCCATCCCCCTTCCTACTGTGGGATCTCTCTCCCCCAGCCCCCTTCCTCCTGTGCGATCTCTCTCCCCCAGCCCCCTTCCTCCTGTGGGATCTCTCTCCCCCATCCCCCTTCCTCCTGAGGGTTCTCTCTCCCCCATCCCCCTTCCTCCTGTGGGACCTCTCTCCCCCAGCCCCCTTCCTCCTGTGGGATCTCTCTTCCCCACCCCCCTTCCTCCTGTGGGATCCCTCTCCCCCATCCCCCTTCATCCTGCGGGATCTATCTACCCCATACCCCTTCCTCCTGTGGGATCTCTCTCCCCCATCCCCTTTCCTCCTGTGGGATCTCTGTCCCCCATCCCCCTTCCTCCTGTGGGATCTCTCTCCCCCATCCCACTTCCTCCTGTGGGTTCTCTCTCGCCCATCCCCCTTCATCCTGTGGGTTCTCTCTCCCCCATCCCCATTCCTCCTGTGGGATCTCTCTCCCCCATCCCCGTTCCTCCTGTGGGATCCCTGTCCCCAATACCCCTTCCTCTTGTGGGATCTCGCTCCCCCATCCCCCTTCCTCCAGTGGGATCTCTCTCCCCCATCCTCATGTGGGATCTTTCTTCCCCATCCCCCTTCCTGCTGAGGGATATCTCTCCCCCATCCCCCTTCCTGTTGTGGGATCTCTCTCCCCCATCCCCCTTCCTCCTGTGGGATCTCTCTTCCCCCATCCCCCTTCCTCCTGAGGGTTCTCTCTCCCCCATCCACCTTCCTCCTGTGGGATCTATTTCCCCCATCCCCCTTCCTCCTGTGGGATTTCTCTCCCCCATCCTCCTGTGGGATATCTCTCTCCCATCCCCCTTCCTGCTGAGGGATATCTCTCCCCCATCCCCCTTCCTGCTGTGGGACCTCTCTCCCCCATCCGCCTTCCTCCTGTGGGATCTATTTCCCCCATCCCCCTTCCTCCTGTGAGTTCTCTCTCCCCCATCCTCCTGTGGGATTTCTCTCGCCCATCCCCCTTCATGCTGAGGGATATCTATCCCCCATCCCCCTTCCTCCTGTGGGATCTATCTACGCCATCCCCCTTCCTCCTGTGGGATCTCTCTCCCCCATCCCCCTTCCTCCTGTGGTATCTCTCTACCCCTGTGGGATCTCTCTCCCCCATCCCGCTTGCTCCTGTGGGATCTATCTCCCCCATCCCCCTTCCTCCTGTGGGATCTCTCTCCCCCACCCCCCTTTCCTCCTGTGGGATCACTCTCCCCCATCCCCCTTCCTCCTGTGGGATCACTCTCCCCCATCCCCCTTCCTCCTGTGGGATTACTCTCCCCTGTGGGATCTCTCTCCTGCATCCCCCTTAGTCCTGCGGGATCTCTCTCCCCGATCCCCTTTCCTCCTGTGGGATCTCTGTCCCCCATCCCCCTTCCTCTTGTGGGATCTCGCTCCCCCATCACCCTTCATCCTGTGTGATCTCGCTCCCCCATCCCCCTTCCTCCTGTGGGATCTCTCTCCCCCATCCCCCTTCCTGCTGAGGGATATCTCTCCCCCATCCCTCTTCCTCCTGTGGGATCACTCTCCCCTGTGGGATCTCTCTCCTGCATCCCCCTTAGTCCTGCGGGATCTATCTACCCCATCCCCCTTCCTCCTGTGGTATCACACTCCACCTGTGGGATCTCTCTCCCCCATCCCCCTTCCTCCTGTGGGATCAATCTACCCCATCCCCCCTCCTCCTGTGGTATCTCTCTCCCCCTGTGGGATCTCTCTCCCCCATCCCCCTTCCTCCTGTGGGATCTATCTCCCCCATCCGCCTTCCTCCTGTGGGATCTCTGTCCCCTATCCCCCTTCCTCCTGTGGGTTCTCTCTCCCCCATCCCCCTTCCTACTGTGGGATCTCTCTCCCCCAGCCCCCTTCCTCCTGTGCGATCTCTCTCCCCCAGCCCCCTTCCTCCTGTGGGATCTCTCTCCCCCATCACCCTTCCTCCTGAGGGTTCTCTCT
Organism: Hemitrygon akajei; assembly: GCF_048418815.1. Classification (NCBI taxonomy): domain Eukaryota; kingdom Metazoa; phylum Chordata; class Chondrichthyes; order Myliobatiformes; family Dasyatidae; genus Hemitrygon; species Hemitrygon akajei. The sequence goes on along the minus strand of NW_027331961.1, from coordinate 14,417 downwards.
CCCCCATCCCCCTTCCTCCTGTGGGATCTCTCTCCCACAGCCCCCTTCCTCCTGTGGGATCTCTCTTCCCCACCCCCCTTCCTCCTGTGGGATCCCTCTCCCCCATCCCCCTTCATCTTGCGGGCTCTATCTACCCCATACCACTTCCTCCTGTGGGATCTCTCTCCCCCATCCCCTTTCCTCCTGTGGGATCTCTGTCCCCCATCCCCCTTCCTCCTGTGGGATCTCTCTCCCCCATCCCCCTTCCTCCTGTGGGTTCTCTCTCGCCCATCCCCCTTCATCCTGTGGGTTCTCTCTCCCCCATTCCCATTCCTCCTGTGGGATCTCTCTCCCCCATCCCCGTTCCTCCTGTGGGATCCCTGTCCCCAATACCCCTTCCTCTTGTGGGATCTCGCTCCCCCATCACCCTTCATCCTGTGTGATCTCGCTCCCCCATCCCCCTTCCTGCTGAGGGATATCTCTCCCCCATCCCCCTTCCTCCTGTGGGATCACTCTCCCCTGTGGGATCTCTCTCCTGCATCCCCCTTAGTCCTGCGGGATCTATCTACCCCATCCTCCTTCCTCCTGTGGTATCACACTCCCCCTGTGGGATCTCTCTCCCCCATCCCCCTTCCTCCTGTGGGATCTATCTACCCCATCCCCCCTCCTCCTGTGGTATCTCACTCCCCCTGTGGGATCTCTCTCCCCCATCCCCCTTCCTCCTGTGGGATCTATCTCCCCCATCCGCCTTCCTCCTGTGGGATCTCTGTCCCCTATCCCCCTTCCTACTGTGGGTTCTCTCTCCCCCATCCCCCTTCCTACTGTGGGATCTCTCTCCCCCAGCCCCCTTCCTCCTGTGCGATCTCTCTCCCCTAGCCCCCTTCCTCCTGTGGGATCTCTCTCCCCCATCCCACATCCTCCTGAGGGTTCTCTCTCCCCCATCCCCCTTCCTCCTGTGGGATCTCTCTCCCCCAGCCCCCTTCCTCCTGTGGGATCTCTCTTCCCCACCCCCCTTCCTCCTGTGGGATCCCTCTCCCCCATCCCCCTTCATCCTGCGGGATCTATCTACCCCATACCACTTCCTCCTGTGGGATCTCTCTCCCCCATCCCCTTTCCTCCTGTGGGATATCTGTCCCCCATCCCCCTTCCTCCTGTGGGATCTCTCTCTCCCATCCCACTTCCTCCTGTGGGTTCTCTCTTGCCCATCCCCCTTCATCCTGTGGGTTCTCTCTCCCCCATCCCCATTCCTCCTGTGGGATCTCTCTCCCCCATCCTCGTTCCTCCTGTGGGATCCCTGTCCCCAATACCCCTTCCTCTTGTGGGATCTCTCTCCCCCATCCCCCTTCCTCCAGTGGGATGTCTCTCCCCCATCCTCCTGTGGGATCGTTCTTCCCCATCCCCCTTCCTGCTGAGGGATATCTCTCCCCCATCCCCCTTCCTGCTGTGGGATCTCTCTCCCCCATCCCCCTTCCTCCTGTGGGATCTATCTACCCCATCCCCCTTCCTCCTGTGGTATCTCTCTCCCCCTGTGGGATCTCTCTTCCCCCATCCCCCTTCCTCCTGAGGGTTCTCTCTCACCCATCCCCATTCCTCCTGTGGGATCTATTTCCCCCATCCCCCTTCCTCCTGTGGGATCTCTCTCCCCCATCCTCCTGTGGGATCTCTCTCGCCCATCCCCCTTCCTGCTGAGGGATATCTCTCCCCCATCCCCCTTCCTGCTGTGGGATCTCTCTCCCCCATCCCCCTTCCTCCTGTGGGATCTATTTCCCCCATCCCCCTTCCTCCTGTGAGTTCTCTCTCCCCCATCCTCCTGTGGGATCTCTCTCGCCCATCCCCCTTCCTGCTGAGGGATATCTCTCCCCCATCCCCCTTCCTTCTGTGGGATCACTCTCCCCCATCCCCCTTCCTCCTGTGGGATCTATCTACCCCATCCCCCTTCCTCCTGTGGTATCTCTCTCCCCCATCCCCCTTCCTCCTGTGGTATTACTCTCACCCTGTGGGATCTCTCTCCCCCATCCCCCTTCCTCCTGTGGTATCTCTCTCCCGCTGTGGGATCTCTCTCCCCCATCCCGCTTGCTCCTGTGGGATCTATCTCCCCCATCCCCCTTCCTCCTGTGGGATCTCTCTCCCCCACCCCCCTTCCTCCTGTGGGATCACTCTCCCCCATCCCCCTTCCTCCTGTGGGATCACTCTTCCCTGTGGGATCTCTCTCCTGCATCCCCCTTAGTCCTGCGGGATCTCTCTCCCCCATCCCCTTTCCTCCTGTGGGATCTCTGTCCCCCATCCCCCTTCCTCCTGTGGGATCTCTCTCCCCCATCCCCCTTCCTCCTGTGGGTTCTCTCTCGCCCATCCCCCTTCATCCTGTGGGTTCTCTCTCCCCCATCCCCATTCCTCCTGTGGGATCTCTCTCCCCCGTCCCCGTTCCTCCTGTGGGATCTATCTACCCCATCCCCCTTCCTCCTGTGGTATCTCTCTCCCCCTGTGGGATCTCTCTTCCCCCATCCCCCTTCCTCCTGAGGGTTCTCTCTCACCCATCCCCATTCCTCCTGTGGGATCTATTTCCCCCATCCCCCTTCCTCCTGTGGGATCTCTCTCCCCCATCCTCCTGTGGGATCTCTCTCGCCCATCCCCCTTCCTGCTGAGGGATATCTCTCCCCCATCCCCCTTCCTGCTGTGGGATCTCTCTCCCATATCCCCCTTCCTCCTGTGGGATCTATTTCCCCCATCCCCCTTCCTCCTGTGAGTTCTCTCTCCCCCATACTCCTGTGGGATCTCTCTCGCCCATCCCCCTTCCTGCTGAGGGATATCTCTCCCCCATCCCCCTTCCTTCTGTGGGATCACTCTCCCCCATCCCCCTTCCTCCTGTGGGATCTATCTACCCCATCCCCCTTCCTCCTGTGGTATCTCTCTCCCCCTGTGGGATCTCTCTTCCCCATCCCCCTTCCTCCTGTGGTATTTCTCTCACCCTGTGGGATCTCTCTCCCCCATCCCCCTTCCTCCTGTGGTATCTCTCTCCCGCTGTGGGATCTCTCCCCCATCCCGCTTGCTCCTGTGGGATCTATCTCCCCCATCCCCCTTCCTCCTGTGGGATCTCTCTCCCCCACCCCCCTTCCTCCTGTGGGATCACTCTCCCCCATCCCCCTTCCTCCTGTGGGATCACTCTTCCCTGTGGGATCTCTCTCCTGCATCCCCCTTAGTCCTGCGGGATCTCTCTCCCCCATCCCCTTTCCTCTTGTGGGATCTCTGTCCCCCATCCCCCTTCCTCCTGTGGGATCTCTCTCCCCCATCCCCCTTCCTCCTGTGGGTTCTCTCTCGCCCATCCCCCTTCATCCTGTGGGTTCTCTCTCCCCCATCCCCATTCCTCCTGTGGGATCTCTCTCCCCCGTCCCCGTTCCTCCTGTGGGATCTATTTCCCCCATCCCCCTTCCTCCTGTGGGATCTCTCTCCCCCATCCTCCTGTGGGATCTCTCTCGCCCATCACCCTTCATCCTGTGGGTTCTCTCTCCCCCATCCCCATTCCTGCTGTGGGATCTCTCTCCCCCATCCCCCTTCCTGCTGAGGGATATCTCTCCCCCATCCCCCTTCCTCCTGTGGGATCACTCTCCCCCATCCCCCTTCCTCCTGTGGGATCACTCTCCCCTGTGGGATCTCTCTCCTGCATCCCCCTTAGTCCTGCGGGATCTATTTCCCCATCCCCCTTCCTCCTGTGGGATCTATCTCCCCCATCCCCTTTCCTCCTGTGGGATCTCTGTCCCCCATCCCCCTTCCTCCTGTGGGATCTCTCTTCCCCACCCCCCTTCCTCCTGTGGTATCCCTCTCCCCCCATCCCCCTTCATCCTGCGGGATCTATCTACCCCATACCACTTCCTCCTGTGGGATCTCTCTCCCCCATCCCCTTTCCTCCTGTGGGATCTCTGTCCCCCATCCCCCTTCCTCCTGTGGGATCTCTCTCCTCCATCCCCCTTCCTCCTGTGGGTTCTCTCTCACCCATCCCCCTTCATCCTGTGGGTTCTCTCTCCCCCATCCCCATTCCTGCTGTGGGATCTCTCTCCCCCATCCCCGTTCCTCCTGTGGGATCCCTGTCCCCAATACCCCTTCCTCTTGTGGGATCTCGCTCCCCCATCACCCTTCATCCTGTGTGATCTCGCTCCCCCATCCCCCTTCCTCCTGTGGGAACTCACTCCCCCATCCCCCTTCCCGCTGAGGGATATCTCTCCCCCATCCCCCTTCCTCCTGTGGGATCACTCTCCCCCATCCCCCTTCCTCCTGTGGGATCACTCTCCCCTGTGGGATCTCTCTCCTGCATCCCCCTTAGTCCTGTGGGATCTATCTCCCCCATCCCCCTTCCTCCTGTGGGATCTCTCTCCCCCACCCCCCTTCCTCCTGTGGGATCACTCTCCCCCATCCCCCTTCCTCCTGTGGGATCACTCTTCCCTGTGGGATCTCTCTCCTGCATCCCCCTTAGTCCTGCGGGATCTCTCTCCCCCATCCCCTTTCCTCTTGTGGGATCTCTGTCCCCCATCCCCCTTCCTCCTGTGGGATCTCTCTCCCCCATCCCCCTTCCTCCTGTGGGTTCTCTCTCGCCCATCCCCCTTCATCCTGTGGGTTCTCTCTCCCCCATCCCCATTCCTCCTGTGGGATCTCTCTCCCCCGTCCCCGTTCCTCCTGTGGGATCTATTTCCCCCATCCCCCTTCCTCCTGTGGGATCTCTCTCCCCCATCCTCCTGTGGGATCTCTCTCGCCCATCACCCTTCATCCTGTGGGTTCTCTCTCCCCCATCCCCATTCCTGCTGTGGGATCTCTCTCCCCCATCCCCCTTCCTGCTGAGGGATATCTCTCCCCCATCCCCCTTCCTCCTGTGGGATCACTCTCCCCCATCCCCCTTCCTCCTGTGGGATCACTCTCCCCTGTGGGATCTCTCTCCTGCATCCCCCTTAGTCCTGCGGGATCTATTTCCCCATCCCCCTTCCTCCTGTGGGATCTATCTCCCCCATCCCCTTTCCTCCTGTGGGATCTCTGTCCCCCATCCCCCTTCCTCCTGTGGGATCTCTCTTCCCCACCCCCCTTCCTCCTGTGGTATCCCTCTCCCCCCATCCCCCTTCATCCTGCGGGATCTATCTACCCCATACCACTTCCTCCTGTGGGATCTCTGTCCCCCATCCCCCTTCCTCCTGTGGGATCTCTCTCCTCCATCCCCCTTCCTCCTGTGGGTTCTCTCTCACCCATCCCCCTTCATCCTGTGGGTTCTCTCTCCCCCATCCCCATTCCTGCTGTGGGATCTCTCTCCCCCATCCCCGTTCCTCCTGTGGGATCCCTGTCCCCAATACCCCTTCCTCTTGTGGGATCTCGCTCCCCCATCACCCTTCATCCTGTGTGATCTCGCTCCCCCATCCCCCTTCCTCCTGTGGGAACTCTCTCCCCCATCCCCCTTCCCGCTGAGGGATATCTCTCCCCCATCCCCCTTCCTCCTGTGGGATCACTCTCCCCCATCCCCCTTCCTCCTGTGGGATCACTCTCCCCTGTGGGATCTCTCTCCTGCATCCCCCTTAGTCCTGCGGGATCTATCTACCCCATCCCCCTTCCTCCTGTGGTATCACACTCCCCCTGTGGGATCTCTCTCCCCCATCCCCCTTCCTCCTGTGGGATCTATCTACCCCATCCCCCCTCCTCCTGTGGTATCTCTCTCCCCCTGTGGGATCTCTCTCCCCCATCCCACTTCCTCCTGTGGGATCTATCTCCCCCAACCACCTTCCTCCTGTGGGATCTCTGTCCCCTATCCCCCTTCCTCCTGTGGGTTCTCTCTCCCCCATTCCCCTTCCTCCTGTGGGATCTCTCTCACCCAGCCCCCTTCCTCCTGTGCGATCTCTCTCCCCCAGCCCCCTTCCTCCTGTGGGATCTCTCTCCCCCATCCCCCTTCCTCCCGAGGGTTCTCTCTCCCCCATCCCCCTTCCTCCTGTGGGATCTCTCTCCCCCAGCCCCCTTCCTCCTGTGGGATCTCTCTTCCCCACCCCCCTTCCTCCTGTGGGATACCTCTCCCCCATCCCCCTTCATCCTGTGGGATCTATCTACCCCATCCCCCCTCCTCCTGTGGTATCTCTCTCCCCCTGTGGGATCTCTCTTCCCCCATCCCCCTTCCTCCTGAGGGTTCTCTCTCACCCATCCCCATTCCTCCTGTGGGATCTATTTCCCCCATCCCCCTTCCTCCTGTGGGATCTCTCTCCCCCATCCTCCTGTGGGATCTCTCTCGCCCATCCCCCTTCCTGCTGAGGGATATCTCTCCCCCATCCCCCTTCCTGCTGTGGGATCTCTCTCCCATATCCCCCTTCCTCCTGTGGGATCTATTTCCCCCATCCCCCTTCCTCCTATGAGTTCTCTCTCCCCCATACTCCTGTGGGATCTCTCTCGCCCATCCCCCTTCCTGCTGAGGGATATCTCTCCCCCATCCCCCTTCCTTCTGTGGGATCACTCTCCCCCATCCCCCTTCCTCCTGTGGGATCTATCTACCCCATCCCCCTTCCTCCTGTGGTATCTCTCTCCCCCTGTGGGATCTCTCTTCCCCATCCCCCTTCCTCCTGTGGTATTTCTCTCACCCTGTGGGATCTCTCTCCCCCATCCCCCTTCCTCCTGTGGTATCTCTCTCCCGCTGTGGGATCTCTCCCCCATCCCGCTTGCTCCTGTGGGATCTATCTCCCCCATCCCCCTTCCTCCTGTGGGATCTCTCTCCCCCACCCCCCTTCCTCCTGTGGGATCACTCTCCCCCATCCCCCTTCCTCCTGTGGGATCACTCTTCCCTGTGGGATCTCTCTCCTGCATCCCCCTTAGTCCTGCGGGATCTCTCTCCCCCATCCCCTTTCCTCTTGTGGGATCTCTGTCCCCCATCCCCCTTCCTCCTGTGGGATCTCTCTCCCCCATCCCCCTTCCTCCTGTGGGTTCTCTCTCGCCCATCCCCCTTCATCCTGTGGGTTCTCTCTCCCCCATCCCCATTCCTCCTGTGGGATCTCTCTCCCCCGTCCCCGTTCCTCCTGTGGGATCTATTTCCCCCATCCCCCTTCCTCCTGTGGGATCTCTCTCCCCCATCCTCCTGTGGGATCTCTCTCGCCCATCACCCTTCATCCTGTGGGTTCTCTCTCCCCCATCCCCATTCCTGCTGTGGGATCTCTCTCCCCCATCCCCCTTCCTGCTGAGGGATATCTCTCCCCCATCCCCCTTCCTCCTGTGGGATCACTCTCCCCCATCCCCCTTCCTCCTGTGGGATCACTCTCCCCTGTGGGATCTCTCTCCTGCATCCCCCTTAGTCCTGCGGGATCTATTTCCCCATCCCCCTTCCTCCTGTGGGATCTATCTCCCCCATCCCCTTTCCTCCTGTGGGATCTCTGTCCCCCATCCCCCTTCCTCCTGTGGGATCTCTCTTCCCCACCCCCCTTCCTCCTGTGGTATCCCTCTCCCCCCATCCCCCTTCATCCTGCGGGATCTATCTACCCCATACCACTTCCTCCTGTGGGATCTCTCTCCCCCATCCCCTTTCCTCCTGTGGGATCTCTGTCCCCCATCCCCCTTCCTCCTGTGGGATCTCTCTCCTCCATCCCCCTTCCTCCTGTGGGTTCTCTCTCACCCATCCCCCTTCATCCTGTGGGTTCTCTCTCCCCCATCCCCATTCCTGCTGTGGGATCTCTCTCCCCCATCCCCGTTCCTCCTGTGGGATCCCTGTCCCCAATACCCCTTCCTCTTGTGGGATCTCGCTCCCCCATCACCCTTCATCCTGTGTGATCTCGCTCCCCCATCCCCCTTCCTCCTGTGGGAACTCACTCCCCCATCCCCCTTCCCGCTGAGGGATATCTCTCCCCCATCCCCCTTCCTCCTGTGGGATCACTCTCCCCCATCCCCCTTCCTCCTGTGGGATCACTCTCCCCTGTGGGATCTCTCTCCTGCATCCCCCTTAGTCCTGTGGGATCTATCTCCCCCATCCCCCTTCCTCCTGTGGGATCTCTCTCCCCCACCCCCCTTCCTCCTGTGGGATCACTCTCCCCCATCCCCCTTCCTCCTGTGGGATCACTCTTCCCTGTGGGATCTCTCTCCTGCATCCCCCTTAGTCCTGCGGGATCTCTCTCCCCCATCCCCTTTCCTCTTGTGGGATCTCTGTCCCCCATCCCCCTTCCTCCTGTGGGATCTCTCTCCCCCATCCCCCTTCCTCCTGTGGGTTCTCTCTCGCCCATCCCCCTTCATCCTGTGGGTTCTCTCTCCCCCATCCCCATTCCTCCTGTGGGATCTCTCTCCCCCGTCCCCGTTCCTCCTGTGGGATCTATTTCCCCCATCCCCCTTCCTCCTGTGGGATCTCTCTCCCCCATCCTCCTGTGGGATCTCTCTCGCCCATCACCCTTCATCCTGTGGGTTCTCTCTCCCCCATCCCCATTCCTGCTGTGGGATCTCTCTCCCCCATCCCCCTTCCTGCTGAGGGATATCTCTCCCCCATCCCCCTTCCTCCTGTGGGATCACTCTCCCCCATCCCCCTTCCTCCTGTGGGATCACTCTCCCCTGTGGGATCTCTCTCCTGCATCCCCCTTAGTCCTGCGGGATCTATTTCCCCATCCCCCTTCCTCCTGTGGGATCTATCTCCCCCATCCCCTTTCCTCCTGTGGGATCTCTGTCCCCCATCCCCCTTCCTCCTGTGGGATCTCTCTTCCCCACCCCCCTTCCTCCTGTGGTATCCCTCTCCCCCCATCCCCCTTCATCCTGCGGGATCTATCTACCCCATACCACTTCCTCCTGTGGGATCTCTGTCCCCCATCCCCCTTCCTCCTGTGGGATCTCTCTCCTCCATCCCCCTTCCTCCTGTGGGTTCTCTCTCACCCATCCCCCTTCATCCTGTGGGTTCTCTCTCCCCCATCCCCATTCCTGCTGTGGGATCTCTCTCCCCCATCCCCGTTCCTCCTGTGGGATCCCTGTCCCCAATACCCCTTCCTCTTGTGGGATCTCGCTCCCCCATCACCCTTCATCCTGTGTGATCTCGCTCCCCCATCCCCCTTCCTCCTGTGGGAACTCTCTCCCCCATCCCCCTTCCCGCTGAGGGATATCTCTCCCCCATCCCCCTTCCTCCTGTGGGATCACTCTCCCCCATCCCCCTTCCTCCTGTGGGATCACTCTCCCCTGTGGGATCTCTCTCCTGCATCCCCCTTAGTCCTGCGGGATCTATCTACCCCATCCCCCTTCCTCCTGTGGTATCACACTCCCCCTGTGGGATCTCTCTCCCCCATCCCCCTTCCTCCTGTGGGATCTATCTACCCCATCCCCCCTCCTCCTGTGGTATCTCTCTCCCCCTGTGGGATCTCTCTCCCCCATCCCACTTCCTCCTGTGGGATCTATCTCCCCCAACCACCTTCCTCCTGTGGGATCTCTGTCCCCTATCCCCCTTCCTCCTGTGGGTTCTCTCTCCCCCATTCCCCTTCCTCCTGTGGGATCTCTCTCACCCAGCCCCCTTCCTCCTGTGCGATCTCTCTCCCCCAGCCCCCTTCCTCCTGTGGGATCTCTCTCCCCCATCCCCCTTCCTCCCGAGGGTTCTCTCTCCCCCATCCCCCTTCCTCCTGTGGGATCTCTCTCCCCCAGCCCCCTTCCTCCTGTGGGATCTCTCTTCCCCACCCCCCTTCCTCCTGTGGGATACCTCTCCCCCATCCCCCTTCATCCTGCGGGATCTATCTACCCCATACCACTTCCTCCTGTGGGATCTCTCTCCCCCATCCCCTTTCCTCCTGTGGGATCTCTGTCCCCCATCCCCCTTCCTCCTGTGGGATCTCTCTCCCCCATCCCACTTCCTCCTGTGGGTTCTCTCTCGCCCATCCCCCTTCATCCTGTGGGTTCTCTCTCCCCCATCCCCATTCCTCTTGTGGGATCTCTCTCCCCCATCCCCGTTCCTCCTGTGGGATCCCTGTCCCCAATACCCCTTCCTCTTCTGGGATCTCGCTCCCCCATCCCCCTTCCTCCAGTGGGATCTCTCTCCCCCATCCTCCTGTGGGATCTTTCTTCCCCATCCCCCTTCCTGCTGAGGGATATCTCTCCCCCATCCCCCTTCCTGCTGTGGGATCCCTCTCCCCCATCCCCCTTCCTCCTGTGGGATCTATCTACCCCATCCCCCTTCCTCCTGTGGTATCACTCTCCCCCTGTGGGATCTCTCTTCCCCCATCCCCCTTCCTCCTTAGGGTTCTCTCTCACCCATCCCCCTTCCTCCTGTGGGATCTATTTCCCCCATCCCCCTTCCTCCTGTGGGATCTCTCTCCCCCATCCTCCTGTGGGATCTCTCTCGCCCATCCCCCTTCCTGCTGAGGGATATCTCTCCCCCATCCCCCTTAGTCCTGCGGGATCTATCTACCCCATCCCCCTTCCTCCTGTGGTATCACACTCCCCCTGTGGGATCTCTCTCCCCCATCCCCCTTCCTCCTGTGGGATCTATCTACCCCATCCCCCCTCCTCCTGTGGTATCTCTCTCCCCCTGTGGGATCTCTCTCCCCCATCCCACTTCCTCCTGTGGGATCTATCTCCCCCAACCACCTTCCTCCTGTGGGATCTCTGTCCCCTATCCCCCTTCCTCCTGTGGGTTCTCTCTCCCCCATCCCCCTTCCTACTGTGGGATCTCTCTCACCCAGCCCCCTTCCTCCTGTGCGATCTCTCTCCCCCAGCCCCCTTCCTCCTGTGGGATCTCTCTCCCCCATCCCCCTTCCTCCCGAGGGTTCTCTCTCCCCCATCCCCCTTCCTCCTGTGGGATCTCTCTCCCCCAGCCCCCTTCCTCCTGTGGGATCTCTCTTCCCCACCCCCCTTCCTCCTGTGGGATACCTCTCCCCCATCCCCCTTCATCCTGCGGGATCTATCTACCCCATACCACTTCCTCCTGTGGGATCTCTCTCCCCCATCCCCTTTCCTCCTGTGGGATCTCTGTCCCCCATCCCCCTTCCTCCTGTGGGATCTCTCTCCCCCATCCCACTTCCTCCTGTGGGTTCTCTCTCGCCCATCCCCCTTCATCCTGTGGGTTCTCTCTCCCCCATCCCCATTCCTCTTGTGGGATCTCTCTCCCCCATCCCCGTTCCTCCTGTGGGATCCCTGTCCCCAATACCCCTTCCTCTTCTGGGATCTCGCTCCCCCATCCCCCTTCCTCCAGTGGGATCTCTCTCCCCCATCCTCCTGTGGGATCTTTCTTCCCCATCCCCCTTCCTGCTGAGGGATATCTCTCCCCCATCCCCCTTCCTGCTGTGGGATCCCTCTCCCCCATCCCCCTTCCTCCTGTGGGATCTATCTACCCCATCCCCCTTCCTCCTGTGGTATCACTCTCCCCCTGTGGGATCTCTCTTCCCCCATCCCCCTTCCTCCTTAGGGTTCTCTCTCACCCATCCCCCTTCCTCCTGTGGGATCTATTTCCCCCATCCCCCTTCCTCCTGTGGGATCTCTCTCCCCCATCCTCCTGTGGGATCTCTCTCGCCCATCCCCCTTCCTGCTGAGGGATATCTCTCCCCCATCCCCCTTCCTGCTGTGGGATCTCTCTCCCCCATCCCCCTTCCTCCTGTGGGATCTATTTCCCCCATCCCCCTTCCTCCTGTGAGTTCTCTCTCCCCCATCCTCCTGTGGGATCTCTCTCGCCCATCCCCCTTCCTGCTGAGGGATATCTCTCCCCCATCCCCCTTCCTGCTGTGGGATCACTCTCCCCCATCCCCCTTCCTCCTGTGGGATCTATCTACCCCATCCCCCTTCCTCCTGTGGTATCTCTCTCCCCCTGTGGGATCTCTCTCCCCCATCCCCCTTCCTCCTGTGGTATTTCTCTCCCCCTGTGGGATCTCTCTCCCCCATCCCCCTTCCTCCTGTGGTATCTCTCTCCCGCTGTGGGATCTCTCTCCCCCATCCCGCTTGCTCCTGTGGGATCTATCTCCCCCATCCCCCTTCCTCCTGTGGGATCTCTCTCCCCCACCCCCCTTCCTCCTGTGGGATCACTCTCCCCCATCCCCCTTCCTCCTGTGGGATCACTCTCCCCTGTGGGATCTCTCTCCTGCATCCCCCTTAGTCCTGCGGGATCTCTCTACCCCATCCCCTTTCCTCCTGTGGGACCTCTGTCCCCCATCCCCCTTCCTCCTGTGGGATCTCTCTCCCCCATCCCCCTTCCTCCTGTGGGTTCTCTCTCGCCCATCCCCCTTCATCCTGTGGGTTCTCTCTCCCCCATCCCCATTCCTCCTGTGGGATCTCTCTCCCCCGTCCCCGTTCCTCCTGTGGGATCTATTTCCCCCAACCCCCTTCCTCCTGTGGGATCTCTCTCCCCCATCCTCCTGTGGGATCTCTCTCGCCCGTCACCCTTCATCCTGTGTGAACTCGCTCCCCCATCCCCCTTCCTCCTGTGGGATCTCTGTCCCCCATCCACCTTCCTGCTGAGGGATATCTCTCCCCCATCCCCCTTCCTCCTGTGGGATCACTCTCCCCCATCCCCCTTCCTCCTGTGGGATCACTCTCCCCTGTGGGATCTCTCTCCCCCATCCCCCTTATTCCTGTGGGATCTCTCTCCCCCATCCACCTTCCTCCTGTGGTATTTCTCTCCCCCATCCCCCTTCCTCCTGTGTGATCACACTCCCCCATCCCACTTCCTCCTGTGGGATCTCTCTCCCCCATCCCCCTTCCTCCTGTGAGTTCTCTCTCCCCCATCCTCCTGTGGGATCTCTCTCGCCCATCCCACTTCCTGCTGAGGGATATCTCTCCCCCATCCCCCTTCCTGCTGTGGGATCTCTCTCCCCCCATCCCCCTTCCTCCTGTGGGATCTATCTACCCCATCCCGCTTCCTCCTGTGGGATCACTCTCCCCCATCCCCCTTCCTCCTGCGGGATCTATCTCCCCCATCCCCCTTCCTACTGTAGGATCTATCTCCCCCATCCCCGTTCCTCCTGTGGGATCCCTGTCCCCAATACCCCTTCCTCTTGTGGGATCTCGCTCCACCATCACCCTTCCTCCTGTGTGATCTCCCTCCCCCATCCCCCTTCCTCCTGTGGGATCTATTTCCCCCATCCCCCTTCCTCCAGTGGGATCTCTCTCCCCCATCCTCCTGTGGGATCTTTCGTCCCCATCCCCCTTCCTGCTGAGGGATATCTCTCCCCCATCCCCCTTCCTGCTGTGGGATCTCTCTCCCTCATCCCCCTTCCTCCTGTGGGATCTATCTACCCCATCCCCCTTCCTCCTGTGGTATCTCTCTCCCCCTGTGGGATCTCTCTTCCTCCATCCCCCTTCCTCCTGAGGGTTATCTCTCCCCCATCCCCCTTCCTCCTGTGGGATCTATTTCCCCCATCCCCCTTCCTCCTGTGGGTTCTCTCTCCCCCTGTGGGATCTCTCTCCCCCATCCTGCTTGCTCCTGTGGGATCTATCTCCCCCATCCCCCTTCCTCCTGTGGGATCTCTCTCCCCCACCCCCCTCCTCCTGTGGGATCACTCTCCCCATTCCCCCTTCCTCCTGTGGGATCACTCTCCCCCATCCCCCTTCCTCCTGTGGTATCACACTCCCCTGTGGGATCTCTCTCCTGCATCCCCCTTAGTCCTGCGGGATCTATCTCCCCCATCCCCCTTCCTACTGTAGGATCTATCTCCCCCATCCCCTTTCCTCCTGTGGGATCTCTGTCCCCCATCCCCCTTCCTCCTGTGGGTTCTCTCTCCCCCATCCCCATTCCTCCTGTGGGTTCTCTCTCCCCCATCCCCATTCCCCCTGTGGGATCTCTCTCCCCCATCCCCGTTCCTCCTGTGGGATCCCTGTCCCCAATACCCCTTCCTTTTGTGGGATTTCGCTCCCCCATCCCCCTTCCTCCAGTGGGATCTCTCTCCCCCATCCTCCTGTGGGATCTTTCTTCCCCATCCCCCTTCCTGCTGAGGGATATCTCTCCCCCATCCCCCTTCCTGCTGTGGGATCTCTCTCCCCCATCCCCCTTCCTCCTGTGGGATCTATCTACCCCATCCCCCTTCCTCCTGTGGTATCTCTCTCCCCCTGTGGGATCTCTCTTCCCCCATCCCCCTTCCTCCTGAGGGTTCTCTCTCCCCCATCCACCTTCCTCCTGTGGGATCTATTTCCCCCATCCCCCTTCCTCCTGTGGGATCTCTCTCCCCCATCCTCCTGTGGGATATCTCTCTCCCATCCCCCTTCCTGCTGAGGGATATCTCTCCCCCATCCCCCTTCCTGCTGTGGGACCTCTCTCCCCCATCCCCCTTCCTCCTGTGGGATCTATTTCCCCCATCCCCCTTCCTCCTGTGAGTTCTCTCTCCCCCATCCTAATGTGGGATCTCTCTCGCCCATCCCCCTTCCTGCTGAGGGATATCTCTCCCCCATCCCCCTTCCTGCTTTGGGATCTCTCTCCCCCATCCCCCTTCCTCCTGTGGTATCTCTCTACCCCTGTGGGATCTCTCTCCCCCAACCCGCTTGCTCCTGTGGGATCTATCTCC